>NW_024424675.1:28347437-28517297 GCF_017311325.1 Ursus maritimus | reverse complement strand
TGCTCCAGGGCCCCGGGCGGTTCAGCCTGCAGTACTCCCAGCTGAACTCTAACAGAGATCTCCCAGCTCACCGTGAATGCCTCCGAGGCCAAGGAGCCCCATGCCCTGCACAGCAGTGACCGATGGGCCCTAGTGCTAAGCCCGGCACAGAGTTTCCTGCGTACATGGTCTCACTTCATCTGCACAAAGAAACCTAGGGGGCTGATGTTATTCCTCCACTTTTACAGATAAACAACAAACTGAGGCCCAGAGAGGCTAAGGAACAGGCTCAGGGCCACAGAGCTAGGAAGTTGCGGAGCCGGGTTTGGCTTCTGAACCGCAGGGCAACGAGGCTGGACATGTAGGAGGTCCCATAGCGATGACGGGCCCTGACCAGACTGAAGGACGAGGAGGGTCTGGAGTCCATGGTTTCTTTCTAGGAGAATATCTTTCTGAAAAGATCAGTGGGTGAAACAGGTATTGTCCCTGCAATCCAGCGCGATAAGGAATGTGATGGGCTAACAGCAGGCCCTCTATGCCATGGGCGTGCAAGGGAAGGAAGCCTGGACCGCCTTGGGCTTTGGGGAAGGATTCCCAGCTGAGTGACCCCTGGCCTGAATCTTGGAAAATAAGCATGTGATGGGAAAAATTTTAAAAGGATGGTACACTGCAGACAGAGGAAATGTCCCAAGCAGAGGCGAAGAGGAAGACAGGGACCAATGTATGAGGGCAACAGTATAAACTGAGGACAGCTGGAAGTGGGACAAAGCAAATTGTATGAGTTCGGTTGCAGGGCCTTGGGGGCATGGTAGGAAATGGGAATTTTAGTTTGCAGGCAGACACTGGGGGCCTGTGGCCAGACTCAGCATAAGAGTCATCTGTCCGGACTGTCACTTGCAACAGCTCAGTCTGGCAGACCCTCTGATTACCCCGGGGAGGCTGGAAATGCAGCCTACTGCAACGGTCACGGCGGCAGAAGCTGAAGCCCAAGAAAGGGCAGCAGGATCAGTGACAGGGAAGGGAGTCTCCCCTGACCTTGCAAAAAGTCTGTGTCAATTGGGAAGTACGTTTACCTTGACCGTATATGCGTAGTGTCCAGTATAGTGTCCGAAACCCACATTTTCCCCAAACCAGGATGCTTCGGTCCTGGGACGGTCATCACAGTGACGTTTATTCAGTGCTTACTACTTCATGAGGGTTAAATTCCCACAGCAGCCCCGTGATGACTGTCGTTATCCCCATTTTACAGACGAGAAAACTGAGACTTAAAAATATGAAGGGACTTTCCCAGAGTCCTATAACTACTGAGTCACAGAGCAGAGTTTCAAGTAGAGGTAGCCTGACTCCAGAACCCAAATATCACTTCTCCATGTCTTCTCAGGGCAGAAATTGGAGGCAAAGGGAGTGGGGTCATTCCGCATCCCTCTGCCTACGGGAAGACTGGCCTCACAAGAGGTCACCTTCTGGCCGTTAACCCAGGGTGCTGCCTCTGTCTCAGCGCTGTTGACATTTGGTGGGGGCTGGCCTCTACCTCCCAGGGGCCAACCAGTAGCAATGCCCCCCAAGTCAAGAGACAACCAAAATCATCTCCAAATGTTTCCAAATGTCCCCTCGGGCAGCATAGGGGAGCGAGATCACCCCCCGTGGGGAAGGGTTGATTTAATCTTGTCTCTGGGTGCCCTGGCAAGAGAGAGCCTCCTTTGAAATCCATTACAGTCCAAGGCTGCTGAGGAATCCCCAGAGGTAGCTGATAATTTGTACTCTCACCAAGATAGCCCTCTGCTCTGCAGATTATTAATGGAGAATTTTCTGGATGCTGAGACCAGCTCCAGTGAGGCTACCTTAGCCCTCTACCCTGGCTAGCAGAGAGGACCAGACTCTGAAGCAGGCAAGGAAAGTCTTCTCGGGAGAAATACATTCTGGGACATATTTATACGAATTAAAGGGTCAGAGTTTAAGTGGGCAATTCTGAGTTAGTCACCTGAGAACCCAAATTAGCTTTGCTTCTCTGTGTATTAACTCCCCTTGGGTGGACTGTTTAATGATTTAATGATGTTTAACTCTGAAGTTCTTCAAAGCTGAGGAATGCGTGCCCCCCTAAGGCAGTCTTTACCTCCCTGGGGCTGGGGGTCCGTGTGCAGCACCTCCGTGAGCCCCCACTCCCTGCTGCAGGCCTTGCCTTCGGGGCCACCACGGGCAGAGTCTGGGCAAGCCCAGGGCTGTGGGTTAGGTCCCAGAGAGGAGGGCTGTAATTTAGAAGGAGAGTTTACCGGAAGAGACGTAGGAGAGAGGGCTTAATGAGATTCCACTGCTCCATTTCCCAGTGCTTAGAAGGACGCTCATTTTATATTTGCTCATTTCTGTAATAAAGATGCATTTCCGGCGTAACGTTTACGTTTAAAGGGGCAGTATTTCTTTGGCCTCTAAGCACCTGCCACCAACTCGACGGCGGGCATCCCAAGTCCCAGCCGCGGCTTAGAATTGAAGGAACATAGTACAAACCAGACAGATGCTTGGGACAGGTCCAAAGCTATACATGTGCAAATGCTTTTTACATTTACAAAGATGAATGATTTTTACATGTAAGTGCACTTAAACATACAATAAGCCATGGCAGTATGTCCGTTTATCTCCGTTTTACAGATGAGAAAATTGAAGCTCAAGGCACTTACGTTATACTCCTAAGGTCACAGGTAGGTTAAAAAAAAAAAAAAAAAGGCAGACTGTAGCCCCAGACAATCTGGGGTCACCTCCTCCCATGATGTGGGATCTGTCTTTACTCTCCGACCGACCCTCCAGACCTCTGCAAGCTCCAGTTGCAGTCCCTCCGCCTGCCCTAAGTGGACTTGGTCTCAGCATAGGCCAAATTCCTGCCTGCCAGCACCCAGCCTCCTGGGTCCTCCGCCCCTCCTTCTCTGAGTTTGCCATTCCAACGTGGATCAAGCTGCCTGACAAGGTTGCCTGAAGGGAAAATGAGACAGCCCAGGCCGGTGCGCGGCCTCTAGTAAAAACAGCAACTTCTGATAACCCTTAATACGTGTCCTGTGCCCCTCTCTGTTTTAAGTGCTTGACATGAATTCGTTTTCTTCTCCAAACTCTGAAGCAGGTGTGTTTTCATGCCCATTTGACGGATGAGGAACTGAAGCATAGCGAGGCTGAATCACTTGCCCAAGGTCACGTGGCTGACAAGTGGGAGAGCTGAGATTGGAGCCCAGACCACCTGATCCCAGCACCCGAGCCCTTGCTGCCACACGGCCACTATACTCGGTAAGTGCTTGCAGTCTCGCTCCTGTCCCCTCTCTTCCCCAGCGTCCTCCAGAACTTTTGTCCCTAACAGTAATTTGACAGCTACTGTAGAACGCCTGGGATTACAGTTTTATGTGTTTGTCTCCTGTACGCAACTCCTCCCGAATATTTCTGTTCTCTGACAGCAGCATAATGATACTTCGTGAGTCATGCCCGGGTTGGGCAGGAAGGTGTGACATGTCAAAGTAGTCAGGCGGGACTTCCAGGGGCCTCAGCAGGCCTTGGACCCACAGTCTCGGGGAGCAGTCCCATCCTCCAGTGTTTGGCCTCGGCTTCTAGAAGAGCCTTTTCTTCTTTCCTAAATAATGAGAGTTTTTATAGCCAGAAAGCAGGGGTTTACTATCCGAGGTGAATGTTGGGAAGGGAGCCCCTTTAGCACAAAGCCACCGAAGTATAAAGTAGACCGAGTAGAGGCAAGGGTATCAGAAGATTTATCTTTACTTACAGGGCAACACGTCAGCATCCAGCTCACTAAGATTCGCCCCAGAGAGTGAACCACAGACATCATCTCTGAATGTAGCTAATCTCTGGGTGCTTTCACACCGTAGCAATATAATTCAGACGTTGGCTCTCATTTCTTTTACTGTGTCGCTGCCACTGTTAGCAGCACTCCCTGGCAAGACTTGGGGGAGTTTATATTGCATGCAGTAATATAATAGCTAATACTTACTGAGTTTTTGCTATGTGCCAGGAACTGCCCCATGCACTTCGTACACGTTACCTCCTTTAACCGCCCCTTCAACTTCGTGATGGAGGCAGGGCGAACCTCCCTGCTCTTGAACCTCTACGGGAAAGGACCATCTCTTGGACCCTGCACTTTGGGCACTGCATTCCACAAACATACACACAAAAGTAGTTTTATTACAATCTCGTGGAGTCCTTGGGGAAATGGCTAATTCTAGGACAGGGGCAGAAAGTATACAAGGTCAGCCTGTAGCTTCCTATAGTGCCAGAAAGTAAAGATGTCCTCAGAAATGTTTAAAAAAAAAAAAAAAAGGACAGAAGTATGTCTAAGGGACACAGGAGTCAACAGAAAGGACTCCCAGTGGCCAAAGCTGGAACAATTCAGGCAAAACATGGTTTAAAGTAGTATCAGATTATAGCCCCAAATATAAGATAAATATCCATTAGTCCACACTGATATAAAAAAATAATTTAACAAAGGGGCGCCTGGGTGGCTTAGTCGGTTAAGAATCCAACTCTTGATTTTGGCTGGGGTCATGGTCTCAGGGTAGTGAGATCGAGCCCTGCATCTGGCTCTGCACTGGGAGTGGAGCCTGCTTGAGATTCTCTCTCTCCCTCTCCCTCTGCCGCTCCCCCTGCTCCCTCTCTCTCTCTCTCTCTCTCAAATAAGTAAATCAATCTTTTTAAAAAAATGATTCAACAAACAAATGGAAGTGAGGAATTGCAAGTGAAGAATTCTCCCATAAAAAAGAATTCCAAACAATTTACTCAGATAGTTCACCCTCGAGGAGGTGAAGCCTTACTCCCACACCGAAAGTACAGGCTGCTCACAGCGACTTCCTTCCAAAGAGCACAGTATGGAAAGCAGGGGCGGGGGCCTGAGGAACATTACATGGGAGAACCTGGTAAACACTACCTCAGCCGGGTGACCAAGGTCAACGTCGATAAGTCCCGTTGACAGTCTGCACAGCACCTCACCTCTTTGATCTTCTTCCCAAAACCTATCACCCCAGTAAAGCATAAGAAAAACATCAGACAAGTCCCAATTTCATTCCAAAATTCAAATCTCAAATCCAAAATTCAAATCTCAAATTTCTCAAGGCCATCAAAGACAGGGAAAGTCTGAGAAGCTGTCACAGGCAAGAGGACCCAAGGGAGACAAGATTACTAAATATATATGTGATATCCTGGTTGCGATACTGGAATAGAAATAGAATATTAGGGGAAAACTGAGAAAATTTAAATGAAGTATGGACTTTAATAACAGTGTATCAATATTGTTTCATCACTTGTGACAAAGATACCGTATTAGTGTGAGATGTTAAAAGTCCGGCAAACTGGATGCCTAGGACGTTTCTGTATGATCTTCACAATTTTTCTACAAATCTAAAATCATCTAAAATAAAAAGTTTATTTTAAAAAAATTTTTTTAAATACCTCTCAGTGCCGCTGTCACATGGGAACCAGCGCCCTGTATAGCTACTCTCATGATTAACACTGCTTAGATCCCAGGGACATGCTTGTCACCGCTCTTGCCCAAGGGATGACCTTGAAACCAAAAGAGACTGTTTGAATGTCATGAGGTCTGTGGGTTGTGCGATCTGGTGTCTTCAGAGATGGACACTGCTCTGGAGTTGGGGAGGAATTGAGAGAAGAGAGAAGATACATTAATTAGCTTGTCAAATCTTTCCTCTGGGCAGGAATGCAATAGATTCTTCTTATAACAAAGTATGATTTCTTGGTGGTGACAAGCATCCATTTTCTTTCTTCTTTTCATGTTCCAATTTAGAGTTCTCCAGTTATTCACAAATCAGTGCAGTATTCACAACAGTGCACATAGCAGCTACGGAATATTTTGCAATGTTAAGCAATTCATATTTCTCTGAAATTTGAATATATGTAAGTCTAGACATAACATGCATGAAGCATGATATCACTTTGTTACACAGACAACTAGATGAATATTAAAACCCAGAGTGGTGATTTCTTTAAAATTTTTCTGCAAAATTTTGATTCGATTCTCAGTTTTATTCAAGTGTTATTAAATTACTGATACTCGTTTTAATTGTTGTTTGCTTTTTGTTTTTTTAAATGAACTTTTTATTTTGCCTTTTGCTCTAATTATTTTTTATTTTTTTAAATTCAATTAGCCAACGTATTGTACATACTTAATTTCAGATGTAGTGTTTAATAATTTATCAGTTGTGTATAATACCTATTACTTTTAATAAATACTGTTCAATATTTGAGAATACTAACATTTTAAAACATTAAAAAATTATATTTTACATTTTTTATTCTTTATATTGATACTTACATTTTCAGCATTGACTTTAGTTTGCATTTTGATGGATATAAGATATGAATATATAAAAATATATACATACTTTCAATATCTATTATAATGTTTAGGTCATTATTGCCAACAGAATGAAAATCATATGCTATCTGACCATAATAACATCATTAGTGACTTTGCTGAGAAATTGAAAGAATAAATAAATTCTATGGAATAAATATAAAGTAATTTGTGGATCACATATGCCTTAATTACTCACTCAACATCTTTGTTCCACTAACAGCACACCCAGACCAATGTGAAAACAATTAAATTCAGCTATCTTTTATATTTTGATGTCTTTTAGTCATATACATACTATAGCTTCTGCATTTTCATTTTTTTTTAAAGATATTATTTATTTGACAGAGATAGAGACAGCCAGCGAGAGAGGGAACACAAGCAGGGGGAGTGGGAGAGGAAGAAGCAGGCTCATAGCGGAGGAGCCTGATGTGGGGCTCGATCCCAGATCGCCGGGATCACGCCCTGAGCCGAAGGCAGACGCTTAACTGCTGTGCCACCCAGGCGCCCCTGCATTTTCATTTTGAAGATGTATTTGTCAAAGTAGGAGGACAGAAAATATTTGCTTTAAGAGTTTGCTAGCTTGGTGTACAGTTTTTAAGTACTTAGTCATTGGTATGACAGTCTCGATTTGTACCCACGCCCTGGCCTTGCAAACATCAATGGTCTAGACCGTAAGCCTATTTTACAGACCAGAACACTGAGGCACAGAGCGGTGATGGGGCTTACCTGATACCGCACAGCTGAGAACCCTGGCAGAGCTGAATCCAAACAAGGCAGAAGCAAGGCTCTTGACCACCGAGAGACTGCCTCTCCTGGGCCTTTGGAAGTGTTTGCTGTTTGGGGGCAATACGCATGCTCCCTGCTCCAGTTAAAACATCTGCTTCCTTGAGAAGGTTCTGAAGGCTACCTTGTTAATAGGAAATCTGGGTCCAGGGAAAAATTCCCAGAGAAAATATCCTGGGGCTAGATCAGAGGGTGGGGAACCTCCCTGGCACCCCCAAACCACAACCTCTCTTTTACCTTTATAAACATTAGAACCCTGTCTCAAATAGCTGTAGAAAAACCTAAAACAAAACGTGAAAGCCCTGAAAAACCACCTTGAAGTGAGAAAAAATTCTCTCTCTTCAAAAGGTTAAAACATACACATTCTTTCCTTCCCCTCACCACACGGAAACCTTCTACCATCTCCATTCTTCCAGACCCCTCTCTTGCAGTCCACTTGAGAGCGGGAAGCGGGAGGAACCCCGTCTCCATCCCCACCCCTCCGCCCCCAGTTTCCTTTCCTGACAGCCCAGGCAGTAACAATTGCTGTCAGGCTGTAATTTAAAGCAAACCAGTGCAAACTTGAACCAACTTTATGTGGGTGATTGATGGGTCGAAGGGGCTTTTTTTCCCACTTGCATTAGATTCTTGCAAGTAGGTATTATGATCCTAACACATCTAATATTATTCCTTAATCCACTCAACTGCAATGTTTGGCATCTAGCTTTATAATAAAAGGTATCAATTAGCTGCTGTCGATGTTTTCAGAGGCAATATCTAATTACAGTCACTTGCTATAGGCTATCTTGTTAAAAAATTTGAGCAGAATGAGTAAGTATTCCTGACAAGTTCAATGCATTATTAAAGGTGTAATTACTCAGTTATTGCTCATGTAATCCTGAGTTAATTATGTGACTTCAAAATTCATCACTTTTATGTTTATTGAACTTTGATAAGTTCACCCATATCTGATTTATCCTGATGATCCATTCCCTTGCTTATTTCAAACTGAATCTCCTAGACTAGTTGGTTAGAAAGCGAATAGACTTTCATAACTCTAGACCCAGAACTGTCAGCAGTGGTTATCTTAGAGGGGGAAGGGGGTGTCCAAAATGGCCATTTGTAGGGGACCCCAGTATGAAGGAAAGGTAGCAGTGACCTAAGAATTTTTTCAGGTAGCCACAAGGTCAATCCCAAGTCATTCCAGGAAGTGGGCACACATGTCCTTTACCACATACTCGTGCTCCACAGACATCTGTGGGCTACTGAGGGTCTAGCCAAGCTGGAAGCAACCTGTGGCCATGGTCAGGGCTTTGCTCCTGGTAACTAAAATTAAGAGAACCCCAGTGTTGCAATACTGTTATGTAGAGACCCCAATTCTGATTCCCCGAAAACTTGAGAAAGGTGGCTTCAAGCTGCTTACAGATAAATGCCAAGTCAGGAACATGGTATAGAAGCCGAGGAAGTGTGATAAGCTCAGGGCTAGTCACGTGCTGCATTCCCACTGGCCTTTTCTTGGGTGCAGCCTAAGAATGTTCTGTTTGTCTTCCCCTCCCTTTGATCATCGTCACACTTCTGGGCAGCATTTCATCTGACAGTCCCTTCCACCCTTGAGAGCAGAATCCCGTACCTTAGCCTGTCTGAGCCCGAGTTTGCACATCTGAAAATGGGTTGAGCAGCCCTGTCTTTCCTGCCTCTGAGAGTTCTTGGGAAACAGAGGTCTTCGCGAATGTGCCTGATAAATGGGAAAAAATCTTTTCTGTACTGTGGGAGGCCCAAGGCACTCAGTGCTCCTTCATAGCCCTTCACCTGCCATGACAACCACGTTTGATACCCCTTGGGCAAATCTAAAGTTCCTTTAACACTTCTGCTTGATAGTTAGCTCCGCCCCCTTTTATTCCCCAGTGCATGACTCATGATGTAAACTAATGGCTTTCTGGGCATGAACATTCTACAAGCAATGCCTGCCCCTTCAAGCAGGCCTTATGGAGACAACTTTTCCAAACAAATAGTAAGACATGATAATTATCCTTGAATAGAGTCTTGGCCTAATGGGTCAAATGCATAAACGCAAGTTCACAGTATGATATGCTGAAGAACATCAAAATGGTGTTCCAGGGACAGAGAGGTCAGACCCACAACTTCAGAGTCTGGAAGGATGAATGGGCATTTCCCACAGACAATGGGAGAAAGGGCCTCCATGCAGGATAGGGTTGGTAGAGGTGAGCAGATGGGAGAAGGCACGGCATTCGTGCAGAAGGACTGGAATGTCACTGTGTCTGCATCATGGAGAAGAAGTCTTGGAGGAGAGAGAAGGGAAAGATGTAAAGGAGAGAGGAAGGCTGGAGTCAGATTGTGAAGGACACTACATTCCCTTCCATGAAGACTCCATCTTGGCCGACAGAAAACATGGTAACTAAAGGTCAATCGATGCTAGCCTGTCCTGATTTCTCCAGGGGGCTAACATTATGAAGTTCTCAAGGGTTATCTTATTAAGATATCCCTATTGAATTGGGATTTGCTGTTCAATCACTATGTAAAGATAGATGATGAGAGAGAGAGAGAGAGAATTGTTTTGTTTGGGGGGAAATAATGGCAAGTTTAGGACCTCAAAAATGTTAACTTTTCTCGAGCCCAGTCTTCCTAAACCAATCCTGAACATTTCCAAGCAGCCTGGGAATAGCTTTGACATTCCACACCATTACCCGCCTCCCTGCGAGGGGCACCTTGGTTCTGCCCATGTCAGCAACTCTGAGCAAGACCATTCCCTTCATAGGTTTGAAAACAGCTCCTCTGGCTCCTCTGAACCTCCCTTTCTGAAAATGAAATGCCCTCAATTTCTCCAGTTGCTTCTCAACATACTATGGTTCCTGGATGAGCCATGCTTCTGCTCATCACTTCTGGGGTGTCAGGGCCCCAGTGTGGTGCCCACCACTGCTGGCACTCCGGGTTTGTCCCAACAGATGCTTGGAAACTTGGTTCAGCACTTCCTAGGAGCCTCAATAGCAGATGCTGAAGAGAAATAAGCAGCCCTAGGGAGAAGTTTACTTTAAATTGTCTGCTAGAAGAGAGAGACCAGCAGGTCAATCTCCCTTATTTATCCCTTTCTGAGCATTATTTTTCATCATCCTTTGATGGAGCAACTCTTGCCCGTGTCCCGAGTGGATTCATCATACAAGATACCACCATGGTGAGCACCCTCAGACCCTCAGAAGTCAGCATGTGTGGTGCTGCTGATCCTGGATGCTGGAGACATCTTATCTACCAAGGGAAACCAGGGCAGGCAAAAATGCGGTCATTACCCAGGTGGCGAGGCAACCGAGGTGATAAATCCCACTTTGTTCCTGTTCAGAGGAAGAATCTTCAATTAAGTAAAAATTGATTTTCTAATGTGTTTTTTTTCCTCCTGCTGGCCATTGGTGGAGTGCTTGAATCAGCTTCAGCCCTGCCTTGTAGCAGAATTAAGGTGTCTGCTGCTGCTGACAAAAGAGTTGGCTACAAGTGTGAGAAACAACTTCATCCTTTTATTTTGGGGAAAAAACAGAGGAAAATGCCCATCACGGAAGGGGAAAAGGTTCAACTGACACCAACCAAAAATGGTGGGTCCTTGGGTTGGAAATGCAGAGCTCTGCGAGTGCTAAGGGTCCTTTGTTAGCTGCTGGTGGGGGCAGCACCCTGTGTGTCTGAGCCGCCACATGCTTTCAGGTACAACCAAGACGAGCGTGTTGTGGAGGTGGCGCATGGCAACGCAAGGAGAATCAGAAGGAAAACCTTCAACTATGAGCTGGATGAAGCCATTCCCCACCTGCTTGCTAAAGGAAAGTGTCCTTTGTTCCTCAGGCAACCACCAGATCTGGATTTTGATGTTCATGCTTGCAAATGGGTAGAGAGGAAAGCCAAGAGGGAAGTTAGGAAACAGGAGCTAGATCCATAGGAGAAGGGGCAGAGCAGATCCCTGAGGGCATATGTGGGCTGGTTGTGGAAAGTTCTTGCCCAGCAGGCAGGTGGCGTGGGGGGTGGGGCTAGCAGAGCAGCCTGAGGCAAAGGTGTGCCTGTGCTGACAGGTGGAAGTCTTGGGCCTTCCAAGACTTACCAAATAGGTAGGGCACTGACAACGACTGCTACCGTGGACTCAGTTGAAAATAGGAGACAAGCCAGCAAGCAGGGGCTGAGGGAATCCGGAACATTTTGGTACATGGAGTCCAAGGTGCACATAAGATGCTAGGAAGATGGCTCCAGAAGTGACTTGTGAACAAAGCAAGCCTGTTGAGAATTCCATGTTAGTATTCACCAAGTGCCAAGAAGGTCCCTTTGGCCCAAGTCTAGGATGCTGAGTCTTAACTGATGGCCAAGGTAAAAACTTCAAGGAAATGCAATGTGTCTTAAAAGGGAAACATGGAGGCAAAGGGAAGTATCTCCTTTTAAAGTGAAGATCAGAGGCTCTGGGTTTCACTAAGGAGGCCGGAGCCCACATCCCAGCCATGGCGGTCCCTCAGGCGTGAGCGGCGGGAAGCAGGGACTTTCTATTCCCTGCTCTCAGTTCATCTGCAGAGTTGCCTCACTATGGCTTCCTCACAGGTCATGTTTGTCTGGCTGCGTATTAGCTTATGTGATATTTTACACACGCACACCCCCCATTAAGGGATACACCCGAATACTAACAAGGAATCACGCTTCTCTCTACCCAGACCCTATGCGTTGGGATTTGTAGCTCCTCCTATTGAGAGGTGGAGCCCGTTTCTCTACCCCCATGGACCTGGCCTGGCCTTGGGATCTGACTTGACCTTTAGAATGTGGCAGAAGTGACATCGTGTGCATTCCAGGGCTTTGGCCTTAATAGTTCTTGCAGCTTCCACTCTTACCCTCTGGGAACCATGAGGGCACCATGCTCTAAAGAAGCATGGGGTGAAAGACAGCACTGAGAGAGACCCAGCCTTCACAGCTGTCCCGGCTAACCCCCTACTGACTGCAGCTGGAGGAGAAGAAATGATGGCCTGTTGTAAGCCACTATTTTGTGGAGTGTCTTGTTTTGCACCAATAGATAACCGATACATTTTCCAAGTGTAGAACTCAAAGTGCCAATGGCAAGAACTCCTCATCTTACCTTCCCTCGATCCCACATGTGGCCCTCTTCATTAAGATGCATCCCAAGGCCCCTGGGTGGCTCAGTCGGTTAAGTGTCTGGCTTCAGCAAGGTCATGATTTCAGGGTCCTGGGATCAAACCCTGCATGGGGCTCCACAGTCAGTGGGAAGTCTGCTTGTTCCTCTCCCACTCGTGCTCTCTCTCTCTCTTTCAAATAAATAAATAAAATCTTTTAAAAATAAATAAATAGGGGCGCCTGGGTGGCACAGCGGTTAAGCGTCTGCCTTCGGCTCAGGGCGTGATCCCAGCGTTATGGGATCGAGCCCCACATCAGGCTCCTCCGCTATGAGCCTGCTTCTTCCTCTCCCACTCCCCCTGCTTGTGTTCCCTCTCTTGCTGGCTGTCTCTATCTCTGTCAAATAAAATATTTTTAAAAAATTTAAAAATAAATAAATAAATAAATGAATAAATAATTCACCCATCCTCCCCGTTTCAAGGAGATGTCCCTCTTTGCCAAGGTGACTGGTACTAGTGATTCTGTCATCTGCTCTCTGCTCTACGACCAGCACCTTCAGTGGTCTCCTCCTTTGTGAATCTACCTTTCATCATGGTTTTTCCACTCTTTGAAGATACCTATCATATCTCCTCAAGTCATCTCCTGACTTCACTCAACTACTGTCTCCTTGGCTCACTCACTGTCTTCTCCTCAGCCTGAGGGTCTTCAGTGTGGGCTCAGGCAGCCCCGGGTGGGAGTTCTGCCACATACTGTCTGAACGACCTTAGGTAAGTTGTTTAAATTCTCTGAACTTGGTGTTCTGGCACATAAAACGGAGATCACAATAGTACCTACGTCATAGTTTTTTGTTTCTTTTTATTGAGGTTATTCATTGAGAGGAAAGAGCCATGTGCCTGACTTCTGTGGTCACACCTGTTCCCACCCTCACAGAACTCCCCTTGCCGCCTAACGGCAGCAGCGCCCTGGCTTTCCTTAAGAGCTGAGATTGGAAAACAAAATAGGGTTGGACCATGGTGTGCCTTGGGTGTCGACTTAAGGCCTTTGGGTGACACATTGCTTCAGAGAAAGACAGATGCCTTCTTGGCCCAAGTGAATGTGCAAACACCAACCAGAACCCTTCTGTGTGTGAGATCTGTCTCTAGCCAGCGTTCAAAAGCCTCAGCACTGTGTCTCATCCTCATGCTAGAACTTAGCACAAGGCTTTACAGAATTGGGGGAAAGAAAGAATGAATGGTTTGTTGATTGAGTGAATAACTGGCATGGCATATGCTTGGTCCCCTGTGACACTTGTAATGTTTATAACATATAAATAAGTCAGGTGAATATCTCTACTTCACAGATGTGCTCTTTTCTCACCTGAATTATTCAGTCTTTAAGGGACATGATTCCTAATCTTGACCATATGTTGTCTGGGGGCTTTGGGACCCATGGTTCCCCTTAGAAAGAGAATGGGAATGGGGGCAGGTATGGAAATCCCAATGCCTGTGCCTGTTTTTCCACATTTTACCCAAGGATGAGGCTCATGCGGGTAGGACTACCCTGGGAAGGTGGGGCGAGTGGAATGTTCTCTGCGCAGCTGTGTACCATGTGTAATTCAGGAGGGTGAGCCAGTTCAGACCACCCACAGTGCAGAGAGGACTAAGAATAGGAACCTTGAGCACCTGGGCTGGCTGAGGAACAGCCAGCTCCCAGGGTCTGTCCCTCATCCCCATTAAATAAACATGGAGCCCCAGCTCCTTATATTGGGTGGATGGAAAGAGAGAAAACTGAAGTGTAATAGGAAAGTAATTGTGCACAAATTTTATTTTAGCTACGAAAGTGCTATTTGATTCCACGGTTCTTACTCTGTAGCCTGGTATCTGGAATAATTCATGCAACGATGACGACCTTAGGTATTTCTTTTAATTATTCCAGTGCTACCTTGCTGCCCAGCTCCGCTGCGAGCACTCAGCTACTCCAAGCAAAGCCATCCTAACGATTTCGATTAAATCCTGGCCTCTTCCCAACTGCACACAAATTAAAAGCATTACTGGGCGGTCCTAGCATCAGCTCTTGGAAGTGTTGTTATATAAAGAAGGAGGAAGGTTGCCAAAGGCTTGTTGGCATTTCCTCAGCCACAGGAGAGGATTAACCCCTTGGGTTTCTGGGATGGAGAGATTTTTTTTTCCCTCTCAATTTCAATAGTTGTTTTTTTTTTTTTTTTAACTTCTCCTTCAACCACACTTTAAACAGATTTGTGATGTAGGAGGCACCAATGAGTTTTTAAATAGCACATTTTCCCAAGAAGCTCTAGGGATGGCCCTTAAGATTTCACATTGCTAAGAAGATGTCTCTGTTGTCACAAATTGGCCAATTTTGCTTTGTGGGGAAAAGTCTGGCTTGGGAGGCCTCCCCAGGGAATTGTCTCATTTGTTTGGGGACTTGAATAAGAGACTCTGGGTCAGCTATGACTTTAGAGTCAGTCTCCATTAGAGACCAGAGGAATCTAGAATCATTGCTCAAGGCTCTGTTCTCCACAGCTGCCTGATGTTACCAGCTTACGGTCCCCACCCCTCTACCCCCTTGTGCAACCACTGACAAGAGGCAAGAGGGGAGGGGCAGGGCACCCAAGCACACCTAAAGGAAGGTGAGACCAAATTCCACTCACCAGACCCAGGCAGGAAACTGAAGCTCACAGGTGCACGAGGCCTGCTTGAGGCCACACATCCTGCATCCCACAAGTGGCAACGCTGAAATCAAGTCCAGGTGTTTTGACTCCACGTCCACCTCTTTTCCACTCCATCATGCCAAGTCTCACCAGGAGGAATGTCCATGGTACATCACAGCGGGATGCGATGAGCCAGGAGGATGTGATGAGCCAGGAGGGCAAAGGCATGAGCCAAGGTGAGAAAGAATTCCCATTGGCAGGTGTGCCTCTCCAGCCCCAAGAGTTTTTTCAACTTTATTTCGAAGTACTCTCATTATAAGTGTACGTCGGGATGAATTCTCCCCCAAAGTGAGTACACCCATAAACTAGAACCTTACCAAAAAACAAAACATTACCTCCTCCCAGAAGCCTTTCTCGTATTTTCTCCCAGTTACTACCCTGCTCAAGATTGACACCGACCTGATATTTAACCACGTAGAGAAGTTTCACTGCTGTCATGCTTTGTATCAATGGAACGGCCCAATATGGCCTCTTTTTGGTTGGTCTTCTTTCATTTAACATCTTCTCCCTTGCCCGATCTATCTTCATTTGTGTGTGTGGTCGTAGACAGTTCTCATTGCAGCATACTATTCCATTGTTTAAATAGAACACAATCATAAAAATGGTAAAATTGACGTTCACTATCGAGGCGCATTTGCCACCCCAAATATTTTTATTGGCTTGATGCATATTTTGTGCCTTCGAAGTTTTGCCTGGTACCATCATTAGGCATCTCTTAAAACCTACGCCACCTGCCCATATTGTCAAGGAAATGCCATGCTGACAAAAACTTCCCCTCCAAGTTCTGGGCTGTGATGGCTCTTCTGCTTTCCAGGTAATCTCTTACTTCCGAGGGGAGAGAGTACACTTGGATATGTTCGTGGTTTGGTTTTGTTTTGTTGTTGTTTTTCCCAGGCATCATCAGAGAAAAGCTTAAAGCTGAAAAGGATCACGAATTCCAGGGATGAGAAATAGGTTTCTGTTCTCCTGGGCATGTACTGAACACGGCCTTCTGGGCATTACGATGAGAAGGCGCCCTCCCAGGTCAGCAGCTGTGATCGATTAGCAATGTCTGCCACTGGTGAGTGTGAGGGGAACAGCAGCTACCTGATGTTTGGTCCAAACCTCCATGATATGGACAAGTCCCTGGAGCCTGGTCCAGCCAAGGACAGAACTGGGCAACGACATCATTCTCTCTGTAGGTTGCTGAAAAAGCACGGCAATTGTTGTCATGAACATGAGAATCTGTTAGAACCTGTTAGGAAGAGACTTCTGGAGGCATAAATTATCCTCTCTTAGAAGAGAAGTCTAGTTAGGAAATAGAAAAGGCAAAGGAGAAAAGAGCGTGAGCCTGTGGGCTGGTACTGCCCCCAGCCCATCGCTGCCCTCCTTCACCGGTAATCAGTGCCCATGTCCAGGCGGGCTGCTCTCACAGGCAAGCCAGGCTCTGTGGCCCAGGTCCACAGACGAAATCACTGCCTGCCTCACTTCAGAAAACACTCTCCTGTCTCCATCGATCAGTGGGCTCCCACTCAGAGCCCCTCTCGCCACCCCCTCCCCAGCAAGACCCAGATGTTTTATTTATGGGCTGGTCTCTAGGAGGGAGCCCAGTCAGACGTAACATCTTGCTTCCTATTATTCATGAGCCTTAGGTAGAAGGAGGCCACAGAGGCAGATGAGAAAAGCCTTCAATCAAATCTTGATGAAATAAACTAATTAGGAAGATTACACCTCCATAATGATGTTAATTGCACAGACAGGAAATCACAGTCTTCCTGGCTGACTCGGGCTCTGCCTCCTCAAAGCCACCCTTCAGCATCTCCAGAAATCAATGACAGTCCCTCCCTGTCCTGTGAAAAATGCCTGAGCCACTGCCGGGAGCCCAGGGCTTCCCCCAGGTGACAACCAAAGCCTCGGTTCTTGGTTCTCTTGCTAGTCCTCCTGCAAGGACTAGGAGTGTGGCCAGGGCCCTTGAAAACCTGGGCACTACACTGTTGTGGCCGTCGTCATTAGTCAGCGAGGAGCCGAGTTAGGGAACTTGCTAAGAGTCAGGCTCTCAGAAACCAACTCAAAGTGGACGTGGGGTTTCAGTTTCCCTCCCCTGCTCCCTGCCCACCCCACCCTTCCCCTCCAGGCTCACGGCAGCTAAGAAGTGTCCATACAAATTCCCTAAGTGAGAATCAGAAAAAAAATCATTCGTTCGTTCGTTCATTCATTTATTTATTTGCTGCTTCCTTCAAGAAACACCTATTAAGACGCTATTCCCTGCCAGCCATGGTTCCTAGGAGTGAACGAGACAGACAGAGTGCCTGCCTTCGCAGACCTTACCCCAGTGAAGGGAGGAAGCAAGAAGCAAACATGTGCGTGAGTGATATGTTGGACGCTGACGAGGGCTGTGGGGAGAAGTGAAGCTGGGACAGATAGCTAGGGAGCACCGAGGGGCAGGGACACCTGCATGGTCCTCGGAGCTTTCCTGGCAGAAGTGACATCTGAGCACAGCTGCAGAGAGTGGAGGAGCCAGGCTGGGGGAGGGAAAGCCAGCAGAGGGATCAGCAGGCACAGATGCTCGGAGGCAGAAGGGAAGTGGTGCGGGCAGAGACCACCAGAGGGATGGGGCAGAGTGAGTGACACATGGTTGCGTGTGATAACTCAATAAACAACTGACGGGCTCTCAGATCCGTGCAGGCAAGGTCCGTTTGGTCACTTCTTCCCCCCCTTCAGCAGCGTAGCTCTGCCCAGAACACTACCCGGCATATGGTAGGAGTTCAATAAGCACTTGCTGGTTGAATGAATTATTCATTAACGAATGAGGGACGTGAGTGATGCTAAGAGAGCACCAAAGAGAGGGTCGGATGCAGGTGTCAAATGCAGACAGGCCGAGGCACGGGCCTGAGCGCAGACAGTTAAGACGTCAGTGTCCCAGAGCCTACCCACGACCCAGGCTGGGGAGCAGAGCAGCGTGTTTGCCCAGCTCCCCCCGCGTCATCAGCCTCTTCAGACAGCGGCCTTACCATCCCACAGCCGCTGAGGAGAGGCCAGGGCGGTGCTCTTACCTGAGGCAACTCCTGACATAAACCCTACAGAGTTACTCCAAAGAACAGAATTCTGCGTGTATCAAATTCGTGACTCAAACCTGGTGCTGCAGGTGAAGCTTGCATAGCGGCCAGGCGTTTACACGTCTCAGATACACCTTACAGTGCAAATACAGCAACTACGAAGTTGCCGCATTTAACTATTCAATTAGTAAAAATACAAAATAAAATGTTTATACTCGGTGCTGGCAAGGAGGTGATGAAACTCTCATGAATAAGGCGTTGTCAGAGTATATATTGGCAACACTTGTTCAGAAAAAAAACTTGGCAATAGATTCCCAGAGCGATAAAAAGAGCTTGTGCGTATATCTCGGTGATAATTCTGGGAATGTGCGCAAAATAATATTCCTAAATATTGAAAGGCTGTATGTTTGAGGATATATATATTCCAGCGTTATTTATAACAGTGAAAAAATTTGTGAGCAACCTAAATATTCAAAACTAGGACTACCGTTACTTTAATTTAGGTTTATATATATAGTCACTGGAGCTGTGCACAACAATTAACATTTTCTCACTAGAATGGAAACGCAGACATATGTTTATAAAACTGGGGACTAAATGAATGGATATGCAGTAATGCACACATTATATTTCAAGTATATGTTTGCATATGGACAGAGACACAAAATGAATAATCAGGGATGAAAGTTGTTTTGTTTGACTTACGGGAATACGTGTATTTAAGAAATGCAAAAGAATAAAAGCTAAGCCCTGGAGTTATCCAAAGTTTCCACCTTGACCTGCTATAAAATAGCGACAGAGCCAGCTGTGACATCAGGTAAAGGGGGAGGAGCAGCGGCACCGGGAGAGCGCGCGGCAAGCCCAGTGAGATTTGCAGATGGGCTCCACTGTGCTTTTGAATCAAAATCAGTGGAGGACTTTTGGTGGTGGTGGTGGTGGTGGTGGTTGTTGTTTGCATACAGCTGTCCAGACTGCACCCCCCCCCGCCCATGGGTAATCGTGATTCAGTGAGGCCAGGGAATTCATATCTATAAACAGCTCCCGAGGTGCTGTGATACCAGCCACGAATATGAGTAGCAGAACCAACCAGCAGTGGTGGCTCAAGTGCCCTCGAAGAATTCCCATCCAGGGCGTGGTCACTGCCTGCCGGGCGCTGCTCCCACGACTCTGATTGGACCGTCCTCATCGATCCTTCCAATCAGCTGATGAAGTAGGAAGCACGCCCCTCCCACTTCGCCGCTGAGAAGACAGGTGTCAAGAACCACGCAACGTGCAGATTGTTGGCCACCTTCCCTTGCACAACCGGCCCTTCCTTCCGTGCGGACCTGACCCCAGGAGGCATGTGCGGTGTCCCCACAAACAAGCCCCGCGCTGATGGCTGCCATTCGAGCCCCATTTCCACACGTCGGGAACCCCACCTCTGTTGGCACAATTGTTCTTAACCTGGCTCCTTCCCTGCTCTGCCCTTACCCCGGTCGCCGCACCGGCCCACTGGGTTTTGAGTCAGCAAACGCGCACAGTGGCCCGTTTGGGAAAGGGCGCGTAGGGTCTGTGGACTCTGGGGCGCGGGGAAGCGTCCTCAGCTGGGGGGCAGGCTTTTGGGCAGCAGCCGGCCTGACAGGCCTGCCCGCACCCGAGGGCTCTCTGCCGCTGAAGATTGATTACGTGCAAACAGTTTCCGTAGCAATCGGCACACATTTGAACACAATCCAACGCAGCCCAAGTCAGGCTAATTGTTTCAGAGCGCAAGCCATGTGCTCCTGGTGACCTCGAGGCCCCACAAAGTCCCCAAGGCGGGTTTGAGCCATGCGTGGCTTTTTGTCACACAAATCCTACGAGTTGCTTAGCAGGAGCGGGAGAGGCGATTTCAATGTTTTCAGTCCAGGCAGCAAACTGCTTTCATGCAGGAAGTTACACTTTCATTCGTTCGCTAGGTTCATTCCGGGGAACGAGAATGATGGCCGTCTCTGGGCCTGGCAGAGTGGCGAGCGTCAGAGCAGAGAGGAAGACAAAAAACGGAGCAGGGTCCCTGCCCTCCAGGGGCTCACAGACCGGTCGGCGCAGACAGGCATCAATTAAAGAGTCGTGTGAAACCATGTGCGATTATGGGCATATAAGTGCTATAGCTACTGGCGTCGAACAGGGTTCCTGACCAGTGGGGAGGCCAAGAAACTTCTCCAAAGGAAGGATAATGGATTGGGGTAAAGAAGAGGCAAGTGTGTCATCTCCAGGGAATGCCCTTTACCTCCCGAAGGCTGCATCTGCAATAAATACTCACCAACTCATCAATGACTGGCTTCTATGTGCCTGGTTTCGAACTTCAGAAACTTGGGGAGAAAGTTCCAGGAAACTGGCCCCCCATGACTGGGACTCAGGAGGAATTCCTGGTGTTTTTAGCCTTCACACGGTTTTCTGACTCAGAGGTACTAAAAGAGGAAAGTGGGGTAGACGACCAAAGTGGCCGGGGGTCTGCCGCCTGGGGCACAGAGGGGCCCCAGAACTGAGCCACACTGCTGGCTGTCAGAAGTGAGTCTGGGGTCACGAACTCCTCTGTGACCTGAGACAGGGAGGTCGCCCCCCAGAGCTGTATAACTGTGATCAGTATGTATGGTGAGAGCTGCCCGACAGGCTGTGACCCTGGCTTTGCAAGCACAAGGGCCGGAGAGGGGGCCTCGTGCCCAGGGCCTCAGGGCCACTTCAGTCACGACCTCCCCTCCCCCCCCCCCAGGTGCTGAGCTGCCTGAGGGGCTCAGGAGGATTAGAAAGAACTAACCAACACACAAATTCCAACATTAGCAAGGCCACAGAAAGCTGGGGAAAGGTCAACTCCTGCTTCTTCTGCCCCCAAACAGAGGAAATTGTGGGCCTGGCCTCAAAGGCCTCCAGGGGGCCTTGCAAACAGAGCCCCAGGGGCGGTTCCAAACAAAAGCTGGTCACACTGTTGGAAGCCAGGTTCGCCCCCACACTGGCAGCAATCAGAGTCACTGAGAACAATGGACAGAATAAAGCCCCAGGGAGCAGGCCCCTGAGAATTCCACTGCTTCTACTCTGCACCTGCATGGCCTCCCGGCCTCCCGGCCCCTCCCCTCCAGCCCTGCCAGACCCCAGCAGCACCCTGGCTTGCCTGCACACCCAGATCCCAGCCAGGGCAGAGGAAGACTGCAAGCCAGGACTTCGAATGGCACCACAGCCTGCTGCTGGCACCTGGAAGAGCAGGATTTCTTGAGCAGGGTGTTTGCTCAAAAATGCAGATTCCCGGGTGACACCTGCCAAAGAGCCAATTCTAGGCTTGAGCCCAGGAATTTGTGTTTTTAACAAGATGACATCGGTGGTCTGTGGGTCACTGATCTGAGAAATATTTGAAGAGGCTGGATACATTTTTATCAACCTTGTACAGGCTTCTTGGAGAATCTGCTGAAAGCTATGGAAGTATTCTGGAAACATCCTTTTTTTTCTTTTTCTTTTTCTTTTTTACCAGGTTTTGAACAGTTTCAGGGCTTGATAGCATGTCCTTGTGTTTCGGTGGAGGGGGTCATCTGAGGTGGAACTGGAGGCTTGGGGAGAAGGCAGCTAATGCCCAGGTCACCGGCTGATGTCCCAGTGGGACAGAACTCCATGGCCCAGAGCCCTGCTCTTCTAAACTCTGGCATGCCATCATGCCGGGTACTTGACTTCCCATTTCAGAAGCCTGGAGCAGCAAGAAAGGACGTTTAATAAAGGGCAAGGGACCTGGCTCCCCTGAGCCGAGGGTCATGCCTTTCTCAGGAAGCATGAAAATGTGTGTCTACTAAGGGGCGGTGCCGCTAGGGACCGTGGGAGCCTGTGTAATTCTGTGCGGTTAAGAGCGGGAAAGAGGAAGCATTTATCAGTTTTTAAGAGCAAGGGCATTCGACAAATCAGTACTGTATCTGGGTTCTGCCCTTTATTAGCCTTGCGACCCTAGAGATGTTACTAGATTTCCCGAAGCCCCAGCTTCCTTTCATTGGTACAATGCAAATGATATTACCAAACTCCCGGGGTTTTGTGAACATAAAACAAGATACTGAGATTGAAGCGCTCAGCATAGTGCCTGGCGCATGATAAGGGCTCAACAAACTGCTTATTAACATTATCATTTCTTTTCTTGAAATTCAGACTGCCCTGGCCTCTTCCAGTCAAAAAGATGGCTTCTTCTTACTCATTCTGGTTTCCTACAAAGCACCTAGTACTTCATAGAACAGGTTTAAAGTTTTAATAGATGTTGAAGGGAGGGACATTGAGAATAAGAGAGAGAGAAAGCCAATGAATGAATGAATGAATGAATGAAAGAAAGAAAAGAAAGAAAGAAAGAAAGAAAGAAAGAAAGAAAGAAAGAAAGAAAGAAAGGAAGAATTTCATGAAAAGCATCCAGGTTGCTGGGCTGGGATGTTCATTTTGGGTATCCCGGTGTAAATCCTCAGCATCGCCACACCAGATCAGAGTTAGACGTTCTAAGCAGAGCCAAGTTCACTCATTTCAGGTCTTTCCTTTGCCAAAGAAGTGCACAGAGTCCATTTTGCTGGCTGGTTCAGAAACTGCGTCCTGCATTGCAGGTTAAGCTGCCTTAGCCACCGTGGAGACTGTCTGTCTCCGTTTCCTGCCATCAACAATTAAGTGGGCATTGTTAATTAAATTATCATCGCACTTAACTGAGAG
Organism: Ursus maritimus; assembly: GCF_017311325.1. Classification (NCBI taxonomy): domain Eukaryota; kingdom Metazoa; phylum Chordata; class Mammalia; order Carnivora; family Ursidae; genus Ursus; species Ursus maritimus. Next base: position 28,494,688 of record NW_024424675.1, on the reverse strand, counting down.
TCAGATAATAGTGATTTTAATGAACTTGAACCGCTTTTGGGTAAGACTATGCAGTCATTGGAGAAGGAACCTTCCTGCTATATTGCTAATCGAATTCAATCGAATCTGTTGAAGTGGATAATAGCAATGATACCGATACCTGGACCTTTGTTTTAACGACGTGGAGTGGATTTAGCATGGAGGCGGGAGCTAGTTATCCAGAACCTATTTGGCTAGGATGGGAGGGGATGTGTCCAGAAGCATGGATGTCGCAGTTTAAGAAAGAAATTTGGAATTTTCCAGCAAGATACAGTATCTCTCCAACCACATCCAAGGTAAGTCATCTCATAAATGCCAGTGTAAAGCCATCAAGGCCTGGGTTCATGGATTCAGCTAATGTCAGTTGCCCATTCCGAAAGATCAAACAGATTTTTCTATCAGGAATGTTAAGTGGAGAAGACCAATTGGAGTTATTTGAAGTCAGAGTGGAAGACTGTTTTAAAGCAGGGGTTGAAAAACATTCTGTAAAGAATCAGAGATTAAATATCTCAGGCTTTGTGGGCCATATGATTTACTCAACTCTGCTGTTATCATGCAGCTTTAAATAAACGGATGTAGTTATGTTCCTATAAACTTTACTTGTAAATATAGGCAGTGGGCTGGATTCAGTGGCCAGAGGTCATAGTTTAAAGGAAGGTCATTTCCCTATAGAGTATACAGTAGGAACAGACAAGATTATTTCACACGTTCACATGAAATAGCAACCGGTGTTTAAGTCATGAACAGATAAAAATGATTCGCCATTTTCCATCAATTTTAAGCACATAAATAAGTTCTAGTGGTCTATTATTTTGTATTTTAAATTTCAAAAATAAAAGCTCATTACAGAAAAATTCAAAAGCAAAGAGGAGGAAAAATATTTCCTAAGAGAAAATGCATATAAAATTATCGTTTTGGTGTATTTCCTTCCAGCCAGGTTTCAATGGATACTTAGCATAATTATCAGCATGGTACACAATTTTTTAAACTTTTTCCTTCTACTTAGCATCACATTGCAGTCATTTCAATGTTGCTACATAATGTTCAAGGTCATTCTTTTAAGTAGCTGTATAATATTCTTTTTTAATGAATGCATTGTAATGGTTTACTAAGCCATTCTTTGACTCTTGGACATTTTGACTGATTTCAGTTCTCCTACCATGATGACATCACTGTGGTAACAGCTTTGTCCGCATTTTGGGGTTGTTTTCAGGGTAGATTCCCGAAAGTTGAATTATTGAATCCAAGGATCCAAACATTTTTATAGAGATTGATAAAAATACAAAATGGTTTCCCGAAAGTATATGCTAATATAATCCGCAAATGGCAGTCATCTGAGAATGCTATCCCAATCGAGTGTCTACAGTTACAAAAATCGTTCTCTTTAATGGTTTTGAACACACCTGCCAGGAGGTTCTGGCCTCATCCAAGGCAGAGAAGTCAGTACATTTCCTGGAGGAATGGAACATTCAGACTTTTTACTTGGAATCCACCTGAAATCAAATCCAGTTTGGCGAGTGTTGACTGGTTAGGACAAGGGCCCTTCCACAGCCTCCAAGAGAAACTGAAGACGCAGGGTCAGAGGGGTGGCCAGGCCAAGTGGAGGTAGGAGTGAATTTCCTAATCCGAAACTGGATCCAGGAACGGTTCAGCAGGGACGGGGAAGGGCAAGAAAGAACCCTAGAAGTCATCCTCCCAGCCTCATTTTAGATCCTAGAAACACTAAAATACAGACACATGTTCTGAATCAAAATGCAAATGTGGGGCTGTGAGAGTGTCCTAAGGCTGCCGTAACAGACTGCCACACCGGGTGGCCTACAGCAACACAAATGTGTCCTCTCCCAGTTCAGGAGGCAAGAAGCCTAAAATCGAGGTGTTGGTAGAGAAGAATCTGTAAAGAAGAATCTGGAAAAAATCCCTCCTTACCTCTCCTGGCTTCCGGGGCCTGGGCCTTGTTTATCCTTGGGATCCCTTGATTGGTGGCTTCATCTCTCCAGAGTCTGTCTTCATACAGTCTTCTCCCCGCTGCAATGGCTCCATACGCCTTTATGTTTTCCCATGGCCTCCTTATAAGGATAACAGTCCCTGGATTTAGGGTAGCACCTCCAAATTAGTATGACCACATCTTCACTTGATCATACCGACACAGACCCTATTTCCAAACAAGATCCCATTCATGGGTACCAGAGGTTAGGGCTTGGGTGTATCTTTCTGTGGACTCAGTTCAACCCACATGACCAGGCATCCAGAGCAATGGGTCTAATCAAGACTTGGCTGGGAAATCGGGAGGTCTGGTTATTATACCTTTGCCGTGCCAGCTTGAACCAAAGCTGAAGTTCATTCTGCTGGGGGGGAGGGGGTCTTGTTTAAGCTGTCACATCTTCTGGGGTGCCCTCCCTGACTTCCCGTCCACTTCTTGTGCTTCCAAGAATGCAAAGCAAAGCCCGAACTGTCATGACCACTTGTACGGCTGTGTCTCCGAGAGACTATGAGGTCCCTGAGGACAGAGGGCGAGTGTTCACTGCATCAAGCCCGAGCAGCAGCCTGCCATAGCCCACGGTGAGCATGAGGCAGACAGACGGGTGGCCCACACCATCCGTCCATTTTGAAGTATCAGTTTGAATCTCTTCGTCTTCATCCACCTTCACATCCTACCAGTCCTAGACCAACCACAAACCAGAGAATTAAGTTCATTAATATTCATTATCCCAGCACCCCCCTCACCATCCCTTTGTTTTCTGCAGTAGCTTCTTAGCCCGCAGTCAAATGAGCTCAAGGAAAATGATGTGACTTGGCTTTGGAAATGTATTCCTCCGGCTGCCAGAATGGATTTAGCAGACTCCGAGCTCAGTTTGTCACTCCTTCCACGACTGCCTCTGTGCGCGCAGAGTGCTGCGACAGCCCCTGAGTTATGAGGGGCCATTCCAAGGCTGTGATGGATTTGATTGTTTTATGCACCGACTTAAGACCTCATTTGCTGCCACATTCACAAGTGCTTTCTGGGCTGCTGCAGGGAAACCGCTCGTGTGGGCTTTGGGTGGCCCCCCACCTCCACCCAGCTCCACTGGGGGCAGGAGGGCAGAGCTCTGAGCTTCCTATCTGAGCAAAAGCCTCAAAAAGAGCAAATGATTTAAGAGTTGCCTTAAAGGCTATTGCTGTATCTGCCTGCCAGCCTTCCTGTATACAGATACGTCGGGGAGGGGGGGCATGTAAATACATTTTTTCTTTCTTTTTTGGTGTGTCTCACCGAAATACTCTGCAAATACATGAAAGCAAGGAGAAGACAACTCTATTTGGCAAATAACACACTGACATCTACGGAGCTCCCGCAGATCCGTTTGCAAAAGGAAAGAAGGCTTCTTTGCTAGAATACCTCATTTGAATAAGTCAAGTCCTCTTCACTCGTCCCCATGTTTGGGGAATCACTTGATTGTTTACCTGACAACTTCAGCATCTATCCGTATTCACGTTCGTGTAGACAGACTCTGTCACGTGCTCCCCATCATCAGTCTGGTGCGAGAAACGCTTTCACCCACTCAGAACTAAACATGTTTCTTCTCACCCCCAGAGATGCTTCCCTTCCCACGTGCAGTGAAGGTTCCATGAGGGCTGGGTCTAACTCGGCCGGGTTTACTGCTGAATTAATGAGATGGAGCTCCAGGGCCTGGCTCGTCGTCGTGACTCGTCTACACGTGCTTCGGGAAGAAATGACTAGTGTCCCCAGCAGGAGAGACGAGCCACAGACAGGTGAGGGGACGCCTGTTTATCTGGGATAGAGGGTAAGAAGGCAAGAGCAGCATACTGTACTCACTCCCAGAGTGGGGTCCCTAGAAGGGCAGCGCCGCCTTCACCTGTGAATTCATTAGAAATGCAAATTCTTTTTTTTTTTTTTTTTTAAGATTTATTTTTTTACTTGACACAGAGAGAGAGCCCAAGCAGGGGGAGCAGCAGGCAGAGGGAGAGGGAGAAGCAGGCGCCCCTCGGAGCAGGGAGCCCGATGCAGGGCTCTATCCCAGGACCCTGGGATCATGACCTGAGCCAAAGGCAGCCGCTTAACCAACTGAGCCACCCAGGTGCCCCAAAAATGCAAATTCTTTAGGCATCCCAAACCTAGTGAATCAGAACCCCTGGGGATAGGACCCCGCAGTCTGGGTGTGAACAAACCTGGTGATTTTCACACACACTTAAGTGTGAGGACTAGGATAGCGAAAGGTACGTACAGAGACACGAGTCCATGTGCCAGGAGTGAGGAGGGCAGCTATTAAATTGAACCAAGCAGATTTGAGACAAGAGGATGCAAAATGCATGATGCGGACAAACGACATTTTATTATGCTCAGGCTGAAGACGTGAATGTAGCTTTGAGGGCAATGTGGGCTGTCCCGTGCCACCTAGCAGCCAGACAAAAACAACTGTCCGGTGTCCTGAACATGGTGACTGTGTCCAAAGCACAGAACATACGCGGTAAAACTGGAGTGAGGTGTCTGTTTGGTTTGGGGGATAGTCAGAATTATTTCTGTTCATCAATACTAAACGTGAAAACTTACCACTGACAAATACCAAGTAAACCCTGTCATCTCCCCTAGCCTTTCCATCACACCCGCCCAACCCCTCAAATGCTTGTGGCGGTTGATGGGAAAGAACTAAAATAACTTCAAAGTCCTGGAATTTGGGGAGATTGGTATTACACCTTCACAAAGACAATCATTTCACACATATGAAATTCTCCTTCAGAGGGACTTCCAGACCCAGGGAAGGAGTGGAGAGAGAAATTGGCTGGCTGGTTCTGCGCTGGAGATTAGGAGGCTGAGTGGGTACAGGAGCCTGGCTAGGAGCCTGAGGGGAATGGTGGGGTGATGGTAGAAATGTCTGGTTACAGACCTAGGCTGAGTGGCGCTTAAACCAGGGGCGGAGATGGATGTCCTGAGACATGGGAGAAGGACTCTGCTCTTGGCGTTCTCTCCAAGGTTTGGCGTAGGAGTTACCTGAGGTGGGGAGGTCAGAGGTCAGAGCCGGCCATAGTGAGTACGTCCTTCATGACTTCCTTCCATTTGCGTTCAAGAACCATTGACTATGTGTCTCCGTGGTGACAGGCCCTGCATCAAGTACTGGATATTTGAGGGACACACACGGCTACGTTACTGACCAACAGCATGGCTCGTCTTTGTCTCCTACTCAGGCAGAACTAGCTTGTGGTGAACTAGCTCCCCTACCCAGATGGAACTTCCCAGCCTTCCAACGTCTGCCACTAACCAGCACTGAGTGCCAGGAAAGATGTTGAGAATGAGAGCTGCCCCCACCCCCACCCTCACCCTTAGCCTGGCCTGGGCTGCCAGGCTGCACCTTCTCTGGGGAGTAGAGCAGAGCAGTGAGGAGCTGGATTTGAATCCTGGCCCTGCCTCTTACTTGCTATGCAGCCCCGGGCTCCGTGGCTCTCAGCTTTACCTTCTTCCTCCGCAAAATGGGGGTGGTGATGAGGACGAAGTGTGCTACCCCAGGTCAAGTGCAGACCGTGCAACCCAGTAAGCACTTCCTCATCGTCCTTAATGAGGAAAGGATGATCAAACCCACAATCTCCCACCTACACCTGTCCACACTCAGTGTAACCTCCCACCCACTTACCACCTGCCTCCTCACCTCACCCCTACCCTCCCCACCTTCCTCAGCGCTCCCCTCTGCCTGGTCTGCAAGGCCAGCCTACTCTTCCCAGGACAGATCCAGGACCGGTGCCCTGGAAGAAGGGGCAGTATGAGCCCTAGTGCACTCAGGGGTATGGCTGAGGGGTTGAGAGTTAGGAAATGACTAGAAAACAACCCTAACCAACTCCAGCTACCACCCCAGGAAGAAGGTCTGGGGAAAGCTACTCTTTAAATTTTCAGGGCACCTGGACAGTGATGATAGCTCCGATGTTTAGGGGTTCCTCAGTCTTTCCCCTCCAAACCCCTGGTCCAACCTCCCTTCACATTGGCCCCCTGCAGCCTTTGATACTCCTGACTTATTTATCATTGTACTAGTCGTCAGGTCTTGGAAAAGCTCTAAACCTATTTTTCCATGTACTCATCTATAAAACAGGATTTGCATAACAGCACACAACTCCGGGATCCTGAGCTGCGAACACTATGTGAGTAGTCTGTTCCCCACACAACAGGCACTGAGCGCAAAGCCCTGAGCTGCACTGAGTTACTGATTTTGCTCCATCAGCACTTGGTCGTGCACCTCTGGGCTTCCTGCCTCTTAATGGACTCAGGTAGCTCCCAGACAACCGTCCCTAGGTCTTGGCTGGGGCCGAGTTCTGTACAACCCCTACATTCTAAGGTAAAAGCTTCCTTAGACCATTCCAGGACTCCTGGGGCATCACTCGTGAGTCCCCCAACTCCATCTCCATCTCGCATGAAGAGGGTTCTCCTGGGAATGAAAAAGAGAGGGCTTCACAGAAAAGGTGACTTAGAGCCGAAATGCTCCCTGGGAAATTGGGGAGGCAACCCCCGGCAGATGGTGCGCCCCTGGAAACGAGGACACTTGAATGCGGAAGCAGCAGCACGAAACCAAAATGCTAGAATGTAGAAGCGGTGGGGCTGCCCAGGGAGGATAGACTTCGGGCAGTGGGGGGGCCATGAATGGCAGATGTATGCAGGAGGGACTGTGAATAAACCCCGTCCCCACCCTTGAGTATTGTCAGCAAATCCAGAAGCTATGCTGTACTTGTTTAAGTATATAGTTGTTCATTGTTTTTCTCTGAAATCTTCCGAACTTTCAGACCTGCTGAGGTGTCCATGGCCCAGCCAGCCTAAGCCAAATGGCCTCCTGAGAAGGTCAGTACTGGGGGAACCCCACACACCCCGCCAGGGACCTGGGCGGGGGCTGGCCTCTTCTCAAGGCTCATTCCGATCCCCTTGTGTGTGCATTTTCATGAAGGAATGTGTAGTCTGCCAACTCCATTGTCATTTATCCCTGGACAATTTGTTAACTTCAAGAATCCTTGAATGCCAACCTGGATGTCTTTATAATTGCTGTCTCTGTCAGAGCCTGTGTGAAAAATGTCACCGGGAGAATGAAGTCAGAAAGCAAAGTTGCAGTTTGTTCTTCACGAAGGTGACAACGACCGAAAGCATTACTTGCTTTCAGGACAGTTTTGAGAACATTTCCAGCTCCTGGAAGAAAAGACGTTTGTAAGATTGGAAAAGCTCGCCTGCTGACAGTGACAGTGAATTCATAATGCACATGCTAATCTGCCGGAGGGGAGCAGGCTCGCCCCCCCCAGAGGAAGGCTCCAGAGAAAAGGCTTTAACCAGGGGCACCTCATGGCTCAGTCAGTTAAACGTCTGCCTTTGGCTCAGGTCAGGACCTCAGGGTCCTGGGATCCAGTCCGCATCCTCCCTGCTCAGCAGGAGGTCTGCTTCTCCCTCTCCCTCTGCCCCTCTCTCTACTTGTGGTCTCGCTCTTTCTCAAATAAATAAATAAAATCTTATAAAAAAAAAGAAAAAGGCTTTCATCAAAGGCATGAAAGTTTGAAGACTTTTGTTACAAACCATAAAAACTGAGTGTTTTTCTTCCTAGCTCTTGAATATGCAGATAAAAGGAAAATAAGCAACACATTAGCTTGCTTGTAGCAGAGCCAACACCACTATCTAGTTCTGTATTTCGGGGGTGGATCTCCTTTTGGGGGTTTCGTTTTCCTTGTCTGTAGAAGGAGAATTGATCTAAGTTATTCTCTATATAAGTCCTAAGTTCTCTGCAGAGATTGCCTGCATGTACGAAGATCATTTTAGTGCAAACCCTCAAAGCTGCCTGAACCACTTCAGAAGTGGGGCTCTCCCATCCGCTAAAACAGAGGAGAGCCAACCCTGCCTGCGGGCAGAATACTGCCCCCTGTCTGTGGCTGTAAGCCAAGGTTTTTTTTCTGGCACACAACCACATCTCTTCACCTATTGTCTCTGCTACAAAGGAAGAGCCCTGCAGTCACTACAGAGAGCAAGGAACCCACCAAACTGAGAATATTTAACTGGCCTGTTACAGAAAACATCCTCCTGACTCTTTTGCCCACTCTAAATATTACTCGATCCTTCCTTTACTAAAAAAGTGGTTTCTCCGACCAGAGACTCAGACCCAGCAGGTGTAAGAAGTGCTCTAGTGATCCCACTTCCAGGGATATATACATTGAAGTTAGGATCTCAAAGATACACGCTGCCCTTGCAACATTATTCACAATAGTCAAGATGCGGAAACAGCCTAAATGGACTTTGATGGATAGATAATGAAAACGTGGTAGAGACATGCGTTGGAATATTATTTAGCCATTAAAAGACAAGGAAAGAAAACTTTTCATTTGCAACAACGTGGATAGACCCAGAGGACAGTGTGCTAAGTGAAATCAGCCAGACGCGGAAAGACAGAACTGTATGATCTCACTTACACATAGGATCTAACCTAGTCAAACTCATAGAACTGAAGAGTAGAATGATAGTTGCCAGGACCTGGGGGCTCGGGGGAGAGGGGAAATGAGGAAGCAATAGTTAAAGGGTTCGAAATCCCAGTTGAAGAAGATAAGTACGTTCTGGAGATCCTCTACACAGCCTGGTGCCTATAGCAAACAATATTGTGCCATAAACTTAAAATTTGCTAAGAGGGAAGATCTAATGTAAAGTGTTCTTACCACAAAAAAATTAATACGACAATAATAAAGCGAGAGGAGGAATCGTCTGGAGGTGATGGATATGCTCATGGTCTTGATGGTGGTCGTGGTTTCAAGGTTACATCCTGGTCCCCAAACTCACTGAGTTGTACGCATTAAATATGCACAGATTTACAAATGTCGGTTATACACCTCAATAAAGTGGGTATTAAAAATAGATAAGAAAATGCTGCTGCATATTATCCTTTATCCAGTACAGGGCTCTCATTGATCGCACCTTGGGAAGACATTTCCTGCCTGAAGGAAGCGCTTCCTTATACTCTTCGGAGATCGGACACCTGTGGCGGCTGCCCTTTGGACTCAGCCCTGCCCCCTAGAGGTCAGTTCCTCCGGCGCACAGTGGCTTTCTGGATAATCGGCTATAAGGATCTCTGGGAGAAGCAGCCCCAAATCCTCCAACATTTCCTCATGGGTATGGTGTAGCCCTTCTCCTCTATAGTAACACACCTCTGAGCATCGACAGTTTCTCCGTGCCTTTTGTGCTATGACTGTAAGCCTGAACACAAGGAACCAAGTGTCCTGGGACTTCTGGACATTCTGTTCTAAGACAGTGCACGCAGGGGCTGCTTTGTACCTTTGGCATCAGCTCAACTCCGAACATTTTCTGTATGTGCTTCTGATGTCAGGCCACATCGTCCCAGCCTGTTGAGAGCATAGTTGGGTTTCCGGGCAATGTATGAACCTTTGCATTTGAAATGCAAAATTTGTTTCAATCTATGCAGTTAGGTGTGGGTCTGGGCGTTGTACCCGCTCTTCCCAAAATCAGTCTTAGAATCATGTGTATATTTGTGTTTTATAAATTCTCAGTACCTAACCCCTTCCAAACTGCGATTTTTGCAGAACTGTCGAAAGTTGTCTAAACGAATGATGTTCCCTCTTAGCACCGTGCCCTCATTCCCCCTGGGTCCTATCACAGATGCCCTTCCCTTTCTACCAGGTGAATTCCCCTTACTGGTCTGTCAAGCCCTGGCCTCCAGGAAGCCCTCCCCACCTCCGGAAGATCAGGTTGGAAGCTCCTCTTCTGTGTTGCCCAACACCCTGAGTTTACGTCTTGGCCGTGTTTCTGGTACCGTGCGAGCTCATGAGCTGCGAGACGGTCTGACTTGTCCCTGGCTTACCAGCGTCTAGCACAGCGTCTACACGTCATAGACACCAAGTACTTTGTAAATTAATGAACAAATAAATGGAGAAATGATCTGGCACCAGACTGAGAAAGGGTTCAAGGCTATTCTGTGGAATCCAGCAATGGGGAGTGCAGACTGTTTTTAACAGGGTTTATGGCCCTCTTACGCCGTGATCAGTTGAATTTGAGCAAGAGAAGGAAAGCCGTCATGACTGGAGGCAGACTACGATGTAGAGGCAGAGATTAGAGGTTTTTAATTCAGGAACGAGACCATCGGGGCCAAACAGGAGCCACAGAGCTGGAGAAGGGAGAGTGGCATCTGAGCGAGAACCTGGGTGCGGGAGGGTAGGACTTCCTGATCAATCAAACACAGACGACTCCTGAGTGACGGGATTCCATCCAGAGGGAGGTGACATATTGAGTAAGTGGCTGAAAGCACTTTGCTGCCTTTATCCATTCTGTGAACACGTACCTTGCTCCCAAACCCGCTGGTAACTCAGAATCACTTCACTGGCTTTTAAAGTGATACAGATTCCAAGGAATCACTTGACACCCACTGAATCAGAATCAGGTTTTATTTTTTTTAGGATTTTTCTTATTATGCTATGTTAGTCACCATACAGTGCTTCATTAGTTTTTGATGTCGTGTTCCATGATTCATCGTTTGCATATAACACCCAGGCTCCGTGCAGTACGTGCCCTGCTTAATACCCAGCACCAGCCTATCCCATCCCCCACCCCCCTCCCCTCTGAAATCCTCCATTTTATTTATTTGAGAGAGAGAGCACATGAGGGCATCTACAGCAGGCTCCATGTGTACCCAGCGTGGAGCCCGAGGCGGGGCTCAATCCCAGACCCTGAGATCACAACCTGAGCCAGAATCAAGACTCCAACACTTAACCAACAGAGCCACCCAGGGGCTCCAAAACTCAGTTTATTTATTTATGTATTTATTTGTTTGTTTAATTCAGTTAGTTAATAGAGTGATTCAACACTTCTATACAACATCCAGGGCTCATCACGACAAGGGAGCTCCTTAATCCCCATCCCCCATTCCACCCATCCCCGACCCCTGCCCCGCTGGTCACCATCAGTTCTCTAGAATTAGGAGTCTGTTTCTTGATCTCTCTCTCTCTTATTTTTTTTCCTTTGCTCGTTTGTTTTGTTTCTTAAATTGTGCATATGAGTGAAATCATATGGTATCTGTCTTTCTCTGCCTTAGTTCACATAGTGTAATACTTTCTAGCACGATCCATGTCATTGTAAATGGCAAGATTTCATTCTTTTTTGTGACTGAGTAATACTCCATTGTATGTATATATACCACCTCTTTATCATTCATCAGCCGATGGACACTTGGGCTACTTCCGAATATTGGCAGAATTGTTTTTAAAGCCCCCAGATGATTTAGATTTCCTGCCCAGTTGGGGAACTCCTGCCTTCAAAGTCCAGTTTGACTGAAATGTTGCCCCTGCATTCTTCTAAGCTTGGGCAATTGTCTTCTCCCCTCCGCCCAATCACCCTGCAAGTGACCCCCCCTTTTATTAACCTTCCTTATCTTGACAGCCTTACAAGATTTATCAGTTTCTCTCCCTCAGTGTGTTTCTATTTCTTTGCACACATCTTTCCCCCTCCCCACTGGCATTTACTAACAGAGCACTCGTGGACACGTTACTCACACTATTTGAACCGAGGATCCTTCCCTGTAGCATGGGGATGACACTGGCTCCTCTTTTGGCCTGTTAGAAGATGTCGAATGTAAAAACAGACAGTACATGTGTGCAACGGACTGCGAGCTGAATAAGCATGTGGCTTCCTAACCCTCAGCTAAGCTGAAGGCACCGTTGAGAGCAGAAGCATCGTCTTAGGTAAACATATATCACATCCCAACAGAGTCTAGTCCAGCAGCTTGTGCTTATCAGTTGCTCAGAGGATAGAAAGCCAATGAATAATGGATCCATCTGTCAATCAATGAAGGGATGAAAAATACATAAATGAATAAAAACATTGGTCTCTAGTAACACAACAGGTTGTCTCTAAATGACCACATCTGTTTGTCTCTAGGCTCAGGGCCCTCAAAGCTGGCTGCACATCATAAGGTCAAGGGACCCTTAAAAAATTCCGATGCCCAAGTTCTACTCCCGATCCACGAATCAAACTGCCTGGTGAACGGGGGTCTAAGAATCTGCATTTTCAAATGCCCTCTCACTGATTCTGCTACTCACCCCATGTGGGGAAGCCAGGGCTCTGGAGAGTCAGTAAGAGGCCATGCTGCTCTGCTTACTGTAATGAGATACATTTTCATGTTCCTACAGTAGTTATTGAAAGTTTAATTCCGATTGATTGTTCAAAACAGATCCATTAAGGTTCAACATCTGTTTAATAGGTATATCCTATTACACTCTCGTACTTAGGGCCACAGTCAAGACCTGACATAAATGGAGACACTGTTTAAACAAACTAATTACATAAGGGCACGTGGAGGCTGAGCTCAGCAGGGGCCTTTGAACATGACATATGCCTTTAATCAAAGCCAGGCATCAGGCAAAAAACAAGATACCCCGGGCTGGAGTCAGGCAACACGTTGATTCCACAGCAGATATTCCTAGGGCCAGCCCCGTCTGGGGGCTCCCTGAATACCACCACCCCGTCCCCACTGCCTCAACACGTGACGTCTCTGAGACCAGGTTGGGAAACTCAGGTGGGCAGCGGAAGAAGGGAGGGATCTGGCAGATAAAGCCCCTCTGCATGCCTCTCTCTGTGGGACCGTTCTCGAACGCGGTGTTTCTGAACAGCGTTCCCTGGCGTGGCCGAACGGCTGGGTCTGGCTCTTCACGAAACAGTGGCTACATAGGTATTTGCTAGCATCTTCCCAGCCTGGGGATTACCGCCTCCAGGAAAACATTAGCACTTTGTCTCAGATTCTAGGGTATCAAGACGAAGATACCAATTGCTAGGCACTTTTTTTGTGTGTTTTACACACCCTATTTTATTTCTTCCCCAGCTATCCATCTAAAGTAGGTATCCATACGCTCTTTTACAGGAAATGAAACTGACGATCACAGGGTTAACTTATTCAAGACAACCCACGCAATAAGTGGTAACGGTGAGGCCAAGAAATACATTCTTCGACTTCAGGATTTATGTTCCTAACCACCACACACGATCCCACTTTCAAATGGTGACAGAACTTTCTGGATGCAGTTAAGCATGGTGAGAACTGTTGGTAAACCTCTTCCAGCATGCTTACATAATCTAAAGCACACAGACTTGAATCAACCTCATTAGGATCAGACTGTAAGGGAGATATTCTCTGCTCCATACACTCTGTGCATTTTAACCATGACCACGCTTGCCAGCTGGAGCCAAGCCCCACAAGGCACCTGTTCCCTTACTTGTCCGTCTGCCCTACTGAACAGTGAGTTCCTGGAGGGACAAACATGTCCTTCTTCTTGTCTTCCTGGGGTCCACCATTGTGTACTAGGCATGAAAGAAACGCTCGAGAAATGAACTGAACAATGAATTAATAAGACATTTTGGTAAAGGTGCTTTAACTTTGGTGTCTATGCCTACAACATAGAAATTAGTTGAAAATTAATTAACCATGGATTAAGAAAAAAAATCTACATGCCGTCTGACTGCAGCCTCGCTTAACTATACCTCCAAATCTGACTTTATCCTCTAGTTCCTCCTCGATGAGCAAGAACTGCGCTCCCCAGCCGGGTGCGGCGCAGGTGAACATGGCCAAGCCCGTTTGCTGCAACCCCTTCCAGTTGGGAATGGATGTCCCTTATCCCCTTGATGTCGCTGATCAAGATCCTTACCAAAGCTTGCAGCAGATTCAAAGTCAGTCTCTAATGTCTGTGAGGTTTTTAGAATAAATGACCCGGAAATAGGGCAAGACCTCTAAAAGTGCACCCACTACTCCAACAGCCTGCCGTGTGACCGCATGTCTGGCAGACTGATATTAACGGTGACCTTTGGCTGCAGCTGGTCCAGGTCTTTCGCCCCCATGTGCTGCCTCCACCCCCATGTCGGTCTTCAGGCGCCTCCATCGCGAACTCGCCCTGCACTGGCTCTCCTGCTGCACCCCGTCCCCCACTGCTCCTCGGTGCTAACCTAACTTCAGGAAGCCCTTCCTCTCTACTGTTTTCTCTCCCTCTTCTGCCCCGGCCAGATGCTATCCCTCTGAGCCAAGATGGCCTCCCTCTTCTTCCTTCCGTTCTAAGCCTATGCTTGAGCCTCACTTCATGTTCATCTCCTCTGACACTCCCTTGTAACTCATCCACGTTTATAGTGACTGTGTGTTCAAGAGTTACACAATTTCCCAGGGAAGATCAGAGAACAACTGAATAATGCAGGGGTGTAGGTATCTCTTTACATTCTAGGGCTTGGTGTCTGATTCCAAAGCAGCCTTCAGTATTTTGGTTTTCGTGCTTGGTTTTGTTTTGGTTGGTCTTGCTTGTGTTCGTCATCCAGTTCGGCATGTCCAATCCAGCAAGCACTTTGTTCATTGTTACTATGCGCTTGGAATGGTGCTAGGTGCTACAAGATTTTAGGGGAAATGACAGTGATCTTTGACCCTACTGATCGCTCCATACAGCCACACAGGAGAGACACTGGGCTCCCAGCCCCCAAAGTCCCTTCTCTTCTCCTAGATGACTCAGGGTTTCTTTCATTCAGTGGTAAAATCTCTCCCCATTTGTATCTATTTGATGATGACAAGCTCATTAATTTTTTAAGTCAACACCAGACAGTGTTATGTAATAAAAGGTCTGGGAAATTACGGGGAAAGCCTAGCATCATGTTCATGCCCCAGACTCCAAATACCAACTAAGATTGTTGGAAGACCTATTTGAAAGAGGAAACACAAAAAGGTGTGATATGGGGAAAAGCATGCACTTCCCTGAAGCTTCGTTTTGCCGCCCGTGAAATGGCAACAACATTAGCAATAATCATAACACTTGCCTTCCAGCGCTTTACCAGTTTGTTGTAAGGGGAAAAGATAACATGTGGCCAAGTGTTTGATGAACTGCAAAAATTCTAGCAGATGTAAGTTATTACATCACACCCAGAGTTCAAAAAGACAATTAGGCACCCACATTATCCTGTACCACGGATTCAACTGTGATTAATGCATTCACTTTGGAAACTCTAGGTATTAATAACCATTTGCCATACATTCCTTATGATCACATTAATCATTATAATTGATTGGTTAATTAGCTAATTATGGTTATAATATAGATGTCATATGCGTTTCCATAGGAATTCTTGGTAATTCAACATTAATTAATGCCTGACCTTATCTTGATGTTAAACAGATCATGGGAGCAACCTTCTAGCAGTATTTTGATCAAAAGGGGGCTTCACAGACTATAGCAGAGCAGGCATCATGACTGTTGGAACACTGGGCTTTAGTTGCAGAACAATAAGACTTTTTGGAAAGTCAAAAGCTTAGAGCTGTTTTGGGGGGGTTTTTTGTGTTTGGTTTTTACAAGGACTTTCACATTTTTCTCATTTCCTCTTCGTACAAGCTCTGTCCATGCAGCGAACAGTCCATTTCTACTGTCCTTGCTCCTCGGAGCAAGATTTTCCTCCAAATGGGAAGGGAGCACCTGAGAGAGAAGCAGCAAACATTTATTGAGAGCTAAGTACCTGCCCGCTGCTCCGCTCCTGACCACAGAAACACAAGGAGAGTGATGTCGCGTCTGTCTCCAAGAATCATGCAATTTCCTGGAAGCCTCAAGAGTTGCAGTAGAAATATGGGAATTCAGGGGATTACGCTTTCAGGAATGCTTAGAAAAATAAAATCTTTTTTAAAATTGTTTTTATCACTTTTTTTTTTGTTATAGCCTACAGATTTGGGAATGCTTAGAAAGGAATTTAAAGGAAAGCAAGAATCATTTTTAAATTGGAAAAAAAAAAAGTCAGTTGTTTCCTGTGGTAAATTGGGGGCAAATACTATACTTTGGAAACCCTCAAAATTTGTAGGTTAGCGAAATTTAAATTAATTGGAAATTAGCCAAGTACATCAAATAAATCAGTTACACATATGTTTTATGAACCCATGAATTGCTGTTACATACCTCTGAGTGTGTATTGTCCTAAAAGGGAACTATCTTTAAAATACAGAGAGTTAAGTACATGGACACTTTGGCACTCTGGTTTTCCTGGATGGGAAAAGCACCCTTAATCTTTACTAAAACTTAAGATACATAACATTTGGAACACATTACAAAATCCATGAAATATGATGTCATGGGAGATTAATGTCTAAGATTCTAACTGCTACTATTGCCAAAAGATAAGTTTTTAGAAATAATTTGAATGTACCCATTAGCACAAAATATTAATTTCCTCCTAAGACAGAAAGTTCAAATATAATTATGTATAATGCATTAACAGAAGAGTTCTGTGATTTTTATTGTGGTCCAATGATTCGAGCCAAAATTTGATTTTTTTTTCCTAAAGAAAAGGTGATATAAACCTACTAATACATTTGCAATAGTCACAGTTAAATTAAGAACTTGTAAGTACAGTCATTTAGGGCCATAAAAGGATACAGATCAAATCGATCAGCCTATGGACACTGACCACAGAGAGGTGATGGGGAAAGAGCCATTCTTCCTTGAGAAAGGATTCGTGTTCGCTCAGGTGCTCAGAAAAGCAGCCGCTGAATCGGGATCAGAAAGGCAAGAGCTTTATCTGCAAAGGAGAGTGAGCTAGAGAAGCCAGGAAGAGTTTTCACAGCTTGATGCAGCTCCGACATCTGACAAGGAGAGGAGGAAGAAAGGAGGATTCGGTCATAAAAGTCTCGGACTGCTGAGCAGTTCCAAGAAAAGCCCACCCAAGCCAGTAGACTGGAAGGACAAGAGCCCATTCCAGCCCCTCCTCCACTGGGAGGCGGGGCTCTTGTCACGTGCCGGGCTGTGTGGGATGTCATGGCTCCTGATCAGGCATTCCGTGAACCCCTATCCAGTGGCGCTGAGGAAACTCAACGGTCAGGAGAGGCAAGTCCATCCTCAGAGTAGCCGTCTATCTGTTCACCCTTCCAGGAAGGAAGGGGCCATGTGAAGCTTCTTTGCCAACAAATGGCGGCTTGGTCTCCTCAAGGTGGAGTGCCATGTTGGGGGCTCAGGGCTGGTCACTGTTGGTGGCAAGTCAGATGGCCCGTGCAGGAGGAAATCCACACGACTGGGCCCAGAGCAGCCTCCATTTCTGTCACTGTGACCCTTCCATCCATGCGCTCATGGGATCAGTTCTGGGTGCCAGATAAGCAGAGCTGGCTGTGGTCCCCTGCTAAGTCATCTTGTCTACTTGCTGGTTCCGTGCTTCCTCAACGGTGACTGCTTTCCAGGGGGATCGAGGTGTGCTACAGAAGTCCCTCCCCTGTCTGTCCGCTCCCATCTGTCCATCTGCGTGCCTCGACGCCAGACTCCTGGTCTCGGACTTTCCGGGCTTGTTCCCTCCAGGCCCCTGACCGGAGGGGCCAGACCACAGCCTCAGCATCTAGAAATAGGCTCACCCCGGGCTGCTTCTCTGCCCACACAAAGTAGGTGCCCGGGTGACCGTGTTATGGGCTGAACTGTGTGTCCCCAGACCCACGTGCTAAAGTCCTGACTCCCAGTACCTCACAGAGTCCCCATGTCTGGAGATAAGGTCTTTACAGAGGTAATTAAGCTAAAACGAGGCTTTCCTAGAGTAGGCCTTAATCCAAGCAGAGGGGTGTCATTACAAAAGGAGACAATTTGGGACATGCAGAGAGACAGCAGGGTACGTGTCCACACAGGGCGGACCATAAGAGGACATAGCAAGAGGGTAGCCATATGCAAGCCAAGGCGACATCTCAGAAGAAACCAAACCTACAGACACCTTGATCTTAAACTTCTGGCCTTTAGAACTGCGAGAAAGTAAATTTTGGTTGTGTAAGCCCCCCAGGTCTGCAGCCTTTTGTTGGGGCAGCGCCGGCAAACCGATACTTCAAGCTCTACCCGCTGGGCAGACTGTTCCCTCTCTACCGTCTTCGGAGGCTTTGTTCCCTTAGTATCTTTCCAGCGTCTGAGTCATCGCGCTGAAAGGGCTTCCTGCCATGAGACGGTTTCCAGGTCACCACAGGTTTTCAGCAATTGGGCGGCCAACGCGCGCCGGGGACTATCTCTGCGCCCCACGCCGCTCAGGACGACATCCTGTTTGCCGGCTGAATGGTGAGTGAGACCTTCCCCAGGCCCAACCTGCTGCCAGGCGCCACCTGTATGCGTCCTTCTCTGAGAAGGCAGACTCAGCCCTGCGGGAGATCTGGTGCGGGGAATGCCTGCGGGCAAAGCAGGGAGAGTCTGCCGGCGAAAGCAGGGAGCCGTTGAGGAGGGGCAGGGAAGAGGGTTGGAAAGAGGACCTCAGCCGGAGATGCCCTCTAAGCGGGGGTCTCGGCCGAGCCCTCAATGGCAACCCCTCAAACCAAAGTCGCCTGTTATAAAAGGATCCGACCTTGCAGTGCTAAGCTGAACGCGGTCTGACGATCTGATGTCAGGACTGCAGGTGGTAATTCTGTACTGCGTATGGCTGGAATTCTTCACGCGAGCAGAACTGGTGTTCTCGCGGAAAAAGAAAGAAAAGGGGGCAGTAAAAAGGCAGGTTCAGGGACGCGTTATTTAACTCGGCAGTAGGAATCCCTTCACAACACAGACATATATCAAATCCTCACGTTGTACGCTTTAAATATAGTACAATTTGATGTGTCCATTATACCTCAATAAAGCTTAAAAAAAAGAAAAAAGAAAAATAAAGATCATATGTGAAAGGGGACCTGAATCTTGCAGAAATGAACCTGCATTCGTTCCCCCACTTATACTCAGTCCGTGGCGTCTCGTGGGGAGCGCAGCGTAAGTGCCTGTGCTGGGGACGCGCCGAAGGACGGCGGCTGGGGCTCAGCAGTGAGTGACGTCCCCCACAGCAGGGAGTCTAAAAACTGAATTTTCGCAGCCACCACGGGGCAACACAAAGGTGGCAACAAGGTGCCACATGAGTGTCCTGCCAATGGAGGGACACGCATGGCCCCACTACGCGAAGGGCTTGTCTCGCTATGCCTTGGGAAGCCCCAGGCAGGGTCTTGCTTCTTGTGAGGGAGCGAAGGAGACTTCCCTGAAATGCCTCTTCCTTTGTTCTTCCGTCAGCTATGATCAGTGTTTGGCAGGAAGAAGCGCGCGGGAGAGAGAATGAATGGGAACGAATCATTGAACTCGCTCCTAGCTCAGGGAAACGTTTTATTGGATTTGTTTCGCTTTGATGCCTATTAAGCCCATGGGGTAGAACAGGCCAGAGAGCGAACGTGAGAGGAAGGGATGCAGGGTCTCCCTACGGGTGCCCCGCCATGCTTGTAATTTATTATTAACTCTCTCTTCTGGGCCATGGTCTATTGGACCCTTCCAGGGGGCCGGCTCCCGGGGCCAGGACTGTGGTTCACCCAGGCAGATGAGACGGAACATTTTATTTACTTGCTTCTTTCCTTAAATCTGCTATGACTCAACCTGGCTCGAGGCAGAAGAAGTCTGCTTGACCTTGATTGAAACAGTGAACTTTGGGGGAACTCAGAGTACTGGTTACACTTGCCTCAATTATCAGCTGACAAGTTGGCAAGATCTTGGTGGAACAGTCAGACAAATACCTTTGATGCCCTGGCCTTGTTCTGAGAACCTAAATAAACACTTTAAAATGCCGATCACCACAGCATTCCAGACGTAGTGTTTTGCTCGCCGAGGTCACCCTGTCACTCAACACATACTCACTGAGGACCTACTCCTTGTCCAGTGCTGGACACACCAAGGGCTGGAGATACCACCAGAACAGAAAAGACAAGACCCCTGCTTTTGGAGATGGGAAGGTGAGGGGCATGGGGTAGCCACAACCCATGTCAAGTTCACACTAGAAACGGTAATTCAGATGGCTGTAGAGTGCTGTGCGGAGATGAAGAACGAGCCTTGAGCAACAGACATTATAAAATGTAATCTTCTCAAGTCATGCTTTGGACAGTGGCTATTATTCTCAGGTTATCGATGAGGGAAAGGATGTTCAAAGAGGTTACTTAAAGCTCCTGCGGGACAGGAACAGGGATTTGAACGGAGGCCAGTATGTGAGCCGACAGGCTCCCCCACCTCATGCCAAAATGGTTAAAGGTCTCAGGTCAGCCCCCACTTGCAGCAGGAGCCCATCTCCCTGGTCTCCCCCTTGCTCTGTACGTTCCAGCCAAGTGACTTCCTTGCAGTGTCTGAAAGAGCCCCAGAGACCCTTGCCTCCAGTCCTGAGCGCAGTCTGGCTGGGAGTTTCCGGGCGGGGTAGGATGCGCCCACGGCGGTTCTGGGACGTGAACTTGTGGGGCGCACGGAGGCCTCTTTGAGCAGCATCGCCTCACATGGAAAGTCATTCTCTGTTCAAGTCCTTGTCTCTTCCTCCAGCTGTACTGAGAAGGCCGTCTGGTACTAGACAGACAGTTTTGAACACTATCTGAGTTCCCCCTTTTTAAAAAATGATTTATTGAGGTATAATTGGCATACGGTTATCCTAACTTTCTAAACGTTCTTCCTCATCTTAACATCTGTGCGGGTTTCGCGTCAGTTTCCATTTACTTTTCTCCTCGTTGGGGGTCATAATGTGCTACTTCTCTGCATGCTTGGTGATCTCTGATGACAGGCAACACATTGTCAGCTTTACTTTGTTGGGTGTAGGAGATTCGTATATTCCTCAAAATATCCTTTAGCTCATTCCTGGATGCCATTATTCCGAAACAGTGGAATTCTCTGGGATCCTGCTTCTCATCTGTGTGAGGTGGCATCAGAGAAGCACTCACTTGAAAGCAGGGCTCGTTCCTCCCTACCACTGAGGCAGGGCTCATTCGTGTACCTGACCCCCTATTCCAGGAGTCATGAGGTTTTCCAGGCTGGCTGCTAGGAGTGGGCACTGTTCCCAGCCTGTGTGAGCAGAGGACACTCTTGAATCCCTTCTTCCCATGAATGTGCCCCATCATTCCGTAGCTGAATGCTTGTCTGCACCTCTCCCCCCTCCAGGCCCCCGTTCCGGGAATGCTAGCTGCCTCCCCCCCCCCCCCCGACTCTCAGCTCTGTCTCGGCAACTGCCGGGCTCCACCTCGGCTTGCCCACCCTGCACTGCAGCCTGGCGATTTTTATGTTCCCGTATTTTTTTTTAGCTTTGTTCTCAAATGAAGTTAAATTATTTGGAATCAGTTTGGTCCTTTGGGTCCTGCTTTTAAGATTGGTTAGGTGGGATCAGAGCGGCACTCACCATCGGACAGATTATTCCCTAGACAGGAAGCTGGGCAATGTCAGGGCTCACCTCATTTTTTTACCACCTCTCAGGGATCCCTGTCCTTTGTGGCCTCTTGTCCAGGTCCTGAAAACCATTCCTGGGTATATTTTGTTGGGTTTTCCGTTGCTTTAGTAGGAGCGTAAATACAGTCTTTCATGCTCCATTCGGGTCTAAAGCAGCAGTTCCCTCTCCTGATCTAGCCCCTTTATTTATTTATTTATTTATTCCAAGCTTATTTTATTTATTTAAGTCATCTCCACACCCAGCATGGGGCGTGAACTCACACTCCTGAGATCAAGAGTCGTGTGCTCTTCCGACTGAGCCAGCCAGGCGCCTCCCCCTTTTTTAAACAAAGATAAAGCAGCCCCCAAAACTTTACACAGGCAAGAATATCCAGCTAGAACTTAATAACTTTGTTGTGCTTGCTTCGGATTTATTTTATGCTTAATTTATTTATAACAATCAATCCTGCTTTTCTATTAACGGTAGCATCAAAAAGTTCCACAGTCGACTGAATTTGTTTAAGTTTGAAAGGCAGCTCAATTTAAAGAAAATAGTAGAGAACCAGCAGGACAAGTACACACAGGAAGAGGAATCAGGTAAGTAAGTGAGAGGGGAGTGGGGAGTAACGGACATGACGGGGCGCTGGTCCCACTGGCGCCCCCTTCCAGCCTGCTGCCCTCCCAGCTGCATTCCTCCTTTCTGGCCTTCGAGTTACCAGCCTTGACCCACCCTGTGCTGACGCGAGAGCACAGGACCCACTCTAGTGGTATTTTCATCCTCTGCGTCAGCCTCCTGTTTTTCTCCAGACCCTATACCACCCCGGTCAGTAGCCACAAGCCACCTGTAGCTATTAAGCACTGCAAATGCGGCTGGTCCTACGGAGGTGGAGCTGAAGTATGGAATACACACTGGGCTTGGACGACAGTACAAAAAAAAAAAAAAAAAAGAGTTTAGAATATCTCATCAAATAATGTTTATATTGAGTATATGTTCAAATAAGGCCATGTGGAATATATTGGGTTAAATAAAATATGTCATGAAAATTAATGTCACCTTTTTCTTTACCTTCTGTATAACACGGCTACTAGAAAATTGGACCTTATTTATGTGGCTCGCATCCCAGTTGGGTGAGACAGCCCCGCAATACCTGTACCTTCTGTCTACGCATCCTGGCTCCCAGCACAAAACTGGACACAGAATAGGAGCTCAACAAATACCGGCCGAATATCAGGGATTGCATGAACCCTGGAATGGGTGGCTTGAACTGGACTGGGTGTTCCAAGAGGCAGGAAGCACTGAAGCCCAGGAGACACGTCGGTTTCCTCGCTCATAGAGTGGGGCTAATGAGAGCACACACCTCCTAGACATAGTGAAGGTAACACGAGGCAATTCGTGGAGAGCGCTCAACACCGCGCCCAGATTGATGGACGTGCTCAAGACAAGTGAGATATTATAGAAAAAATGCCTTCATTTAGAACCACACCACGTGAAAGACCTTAGCACCCGTGTGCCAAGAATTAAGAGAAAAGATTCTTTTCAGAGGGTTTTCTCTTGCTGCTTATGCAAATGTGCTTCATACACCTCCTATGGCTCGTGGATAAGGGCTCAGG
Organism: Ursus maritimus; assembly: GCF_017311325.1. Lineage (NCBI taxonomy): Eukaryota > Metazoa > Chordata > Mammalia > Carnivora > Ursidae > Ursus > Ursus maritimus. Next base: position 28,471,924 of record NW_024424675.1, on the reverse strand, counting down.
TCTGTGGACCACCTCGTGCCCACCCCTTCCCCCCACTGACTGGTGTTCTGATACCTTGCTGCTTAGAAGCCATGGTGTGTGTGTGTGTGTGTGTGTGTGTGTGTGTGTGTGTGTGTGTATCAGCAAAACACTTTCTTCCAGGTCTTATCTTATTGCTAAAAATAATGTACTCGTAAATTGCTTTATAAATTATTTATCGCGAGGGGCTTCATCGTTGAGCAAGTGGTACAGCGTACTGTGAAAATGGGGGGCAGGAGGACTGGTGGGGAAGGAGGGAGAGAAGAAGGCATTGGAATCACTTATAAATAATATATTCATTGGTCAGAGGAAGTTATCGCCTTTTATGAAGTGCTTGGAATTCGTCTTGCATAGTAAGTGGGCGTTCTCTCGCCGACTCCTGGGCGATCTGCCCCAGCCTCCTTGCCTCTCCACCTCTGAATCTGGGGGTTAGGATGCCTTTTATTTCCTTCCGCCCAAGCCACCCTTGCCACGTCTTATCAGCTGGACATAAACAGCAAACAGCGATGACTGGTACCTCCGCGGACACACAAAGATGTGTTGGCACCTCCTGGGAGCGGAGACGGCGCCCCTGCGTGGGACCCTGTACTTGGTATTCATCACCTAAGCGTCGCGCCTAATGAAGGCATTCGGTATTCATGTGGGTGTCACATGTATTTCCAGAGACGCCGGGCTCTAATTGAGCGCGGGTTAATGGACACCTCTATTAAAGTGTTATCGAAAGTTTGACATTCAAATAACCCAGTTTAAAAATCAGACAAACCTAGACATTAAATCTGAAGGGGAGGAAATGTAGGAGAAGTCAAGTATATAAATGCCAAGTTTAGACGGAAACACCGGTCCGCCCTGGAGAGGGACGAACGGTGGATCCGAGCGCTTCCTGCTCTTTCGCTTTCCCTCACCCCTCCATGCCTAAGCCTTGGCATAGACCCTGAGGGCAGCAGGCCAAGGCCTCTGCGGTCCATGTGGGCGCCGGGGGAGGGACGGAAGGAAGGCAGAGTCATAGCAAATGAAAGGCGTCCCTCACCTCTGACCAGCCCCACAATCCTGTTGGCCCTTTGGCTCCGCTCCTTTCTGTAACTGTCTTAAGGCACCTGAGATGATTTCATGTGAGATCATGAAATTCAAGCTCAGAGAACTCAACTGATTTGAGGTGGGCCACACTTCACTGGTAAATACTAAGAAAGGATTATAACACTCACGACACATATTTATTTTCTCTATTTATTAATTTAACAAATATTTATTAAGCACTTACTGTGTGCCAAACTCACTTGCTAACTAGTTGACGTTAGTAAATAAAACAGACTCTTCCTACAACTACTCTGGGAAAAAGTCCAGCCGAGTTTTACAAAAATAAGCTTATGCTTATACTCTCTGGCCCAGCAATTTCACTCCTCGGTATTTATCTAAGATCAATGAATGTCATAAAATGAAATAGAATACTCGTGGCCTCTTAATTCATAATAACCAAAGAATGAGATAAATGAATGTAATGCAATGTTCATAACCTCTTTGTTAGTAATAGCCCCCAAAAGAAAAAAGTCCAGGAGTCCATCCACGGAGGAGCACCCAGACAGTGGTGTCACCATACCGTGGCATACCATTCAGCAATACAAAGAATGACCTGTCGACATATGCCACAATTTGGAAAAATATCAAACACGTTACGTTGGGTGAAGGAAGTCTTGCAAAAAAAAAGATATAACCTCTATGATTCCGATCATGAAATTCTAGAATAAAGAAAAACTAATCAGTATTGGGAAAGGTCAGTGGAGTTGGGGCTTAAGAAGGGGCAAAAGGAAACTTTCTGGGACAACATTAATGTTTTGTGTCTTGATGGGGGGTTTGGTTAAATAGGTGTGTGCCTTTGCAAAACTCACTTGTGCATTTCACTATATAAGCATCTTCCCTCTAGAAAAAAGATGCAGCATAAATGAATATTGAACTCTGGTTAATAACATGTGCACACTGACGTGCTTAGGGGTGACGTGCGCTGATGTCTTCAGCTCAGTTTGAAATGCATGAAGAAATAAGAGGGATGGATGAATGGATAGATGGAGGGAGGGAGGGATGGAGAGATGGGTGCTTGGAGAAATGCGTGATAAAGGTCATACAGCAAAACATTGCTTGTACGGTCTAAAGAGTATGTATATGGAGGTTCATTCTACACTTGTCTCAACTTTCTAATATGTTTAAAATTTTCCACTATAACATGTTGAGAAAAAAATACTTTTCAAAGATTAATTATTTGAGAGAGCGAGAGAGAGCAGGGGGAGAGGGAGAGAGAGAGAAAAAATCTCAAACAGACTCCCCATTGAGCACGGACCCCAATGCAGGGCTCGAGCTCATGACCCTGAGATCATGACCTGAGCCAAAATCAAGAGTAGGATGCTTAACCAACTGAGCCCGTTTAAAACAAAAACAAACAAGCAAACAAATGCTTTAAAATAAGCAGACTCCTTCCTCGTCTTCATGTTGCTGACATTCCAGCAGTGAAGAAAAATACTAATCAAGGTAAACACATTGGTAAATGTATGATTGCATATTTGGAGGAATGTTATAAGGAACAAAGATAGGGTGCAGGGTGAGGAATATTTTAGGGGAACTTGTTTACATAGGTGGTCAAAGAAAACCTCTTTTAAAGGGGAAGTCATGTTTGGAAAGTGAGACAGCAAGCTGAGAAAGAAGCAATGATAAAAACATGTGCTTCCAGGTGAGAAGGAGGGGCGTGCCCCAAAGAGAGGACAGCAGGAGTGAAGGCCCCCAGCCAGGAGAGAGCTGAGCACAGGCAGAGAAAGGCGAGGAGGCCAGTGTGGCTGGGGCATGGCCAACGAAGGCAAACACCGGCGGACGTGAGGGCGGAAGGGGATAGGCAGGCCTGGATGATTCACTAGCTCACAGGCCCTGGTAAGTCTCCATCGTCTCTGGGGTGGGCAGAGCCCATCCAGGGCATTGTGCTCAAAGCTGAATGCTGAACAACAGTAATGATCAGTAATATTAATTGAGTGCCTGCTGTATGCCCAGCACCGTGACAAGCACCTTATCATTTACCTTGTTGAAACTTCACGTCTGTCCCAGTCCTATACTATTTTAAATAAATATATAAATCTCCATGATCCGTTTTACACACGAAGAAAGAGAGGTTTGGGAGAGGATAGTAGCTCACCGAAGTCACACAGCTAGTCCAAGATGGCGCTGGGAGAGGGGTCTGCAGTCATAAAGGTTAGGTAGTCACATTATCTGAGAAATACTTGGAAGAACGGGATGTTTCACCAGCAAGTAGGAAAATCTCCCTGGAGCCACAGTTGTCCTCTTTGAGTCTGTAAAGCTATCACGGGGAAGAGAGGTTTTATTTGTACCCTATAGTCACAGGGGCCTGAATGAGCATCGGCGAGCGGATGTTCTGAAAAAGCCAATTGGAGGCCCATGCTGGGAAACAAACAAAAAATCGTAACGAGCAGATTTGTCCAGAGATGGAAAAAGCCACACCAGGAGTTATGACTGATGCCTTTCTCTTCCCTTGAAGCCACTGGAGCCTGGGATGGATGGCCACAGTACAGAGGGACTCACACATCAGCTGGGGGTTGGACCTGGTGACTTAGAAATGCCTCCCAGCCTGGAGATCATGGGATGACTAACCAATCAGGCTCCGTAGGCGGCCGTGGCTTCTCCAGCAGGTTGGCCGCAGCTGTCCTTTCCAGGGCTGTGTTAATAACATCTTCATGCAAACAACATTTCCATTCAAGCCGCATGCATGGCTGGCCTCATGACAATCGCCTGCAAGACTGGAGTGCTGGCTACAAAGAGAAAAGCTAAACTGGCCAGACAAACACGATCACTGTTCACGAGGGGCAATCAGTGAGACCTCCCTGTGCGGGGACACTGCCTGGCATTTGCTGGTCTACGATGCTGTTCCATAGGAGCTAAAGATGAACAACCTGGGTGTGCCCAGTGCTTGGATAGATCTCCATGGACTAAGAGATTTCTCAGGGCTGGAAATACAGAGCATAAAGAACCCAGCAGCCCAAGTGGCCTGAGTGGCAAAAAAAGTATATTCCAGTTCATCTGGGCCCTGACCTCAGGCAGGGAGGCCAGCAAGAGCTAGAATTGCCATTCTCGTGTTGTAGGTATCAGTCTGTGCTTTTTTCCTTCAATAGCCTCCCAACACCTACGGGGATAAGAAATGAAATGACTGGAGAGCCTGCCACGTGCTGGGCTCTGGTAGGCACATTCGTGTGCACCTCCCTGATCCCCACGATGACTCAGGGAGCTAACTTCTGTTATTGCCCCAGTTCACAGATGAAGACAGAGATACTGAGTAACTTTCCTCAAACTCTCACAATTGCAATGTAGTAAAATTGATACCAAACCTGCCCAGATCAGACTCCATAGTCTTTGTTTTTAATGACTATGGCCAATGAATGGATGGATGGATGGATGAATCAATGAATGAATGAATGACAGCTTAAAGTAAAATCATGACTCCAATAAACTTGAACCACCAGCTTGGGATTTAAAAATAAATAATAAGAAGGGAAAATTAGTTTCAAAAAAGCAGGGCTGAGAAAAGCAAAAGAGCGAGGCCCTATTTTACTCTACACTTCCCAGTAGCCCTGCTTGTGAGAAAGGAACACGGATAGGCTACCTGGCTGTCATGTCCGCTAAAAGAAGGAAGAAGAACTCATCTGGAGAGAGTAGCTAGCTTCCTGACCCCGAGCCCCCTGGGCATTAACATGTTTGAGCAAGGTCCCAGCTACAGGAATAAACAGTGTCTAGGCTTAGAATCCTACATCTGCCCATTTGCTCCACTCAACAGCCCTCCAAAATGATTTAATTTAGGACATAAAATATATGATTTCTTATCCAGCAGGGGTCCTGGCCTTCTTAGGAATGGTTTGAACTCAATAACACGAAATATTACCGTCATTGGAAGACAGAGTGGGCACTGTTGGTCGGAGTGTGCACGCGTCTATCGAGCAAGAGCTAGGGTAACAGTAGGTGCAAGACCATTCTGTTTACACTGCTCAAACTCCCCTTGGGTAGAAGACCAAGAGTCAGTTGTCCTCTGGTAGAAATGCCCTAGCTGTAAGTGCCTCGATAAAATCCAATCCCCAGTTTCAGATCTTTTAGTTGATTCCGAAGTAGGCCTTGATTACCCTATCTTGTCTCCTGTTAGCAAAATACACCACCTCCTACGTTTCTGTTCCAATAAGATGGTCTCTGGCTCATATATAACATCATGGTTCCTTCATCTCGCTAGAGAAATGTTATTTGGACAGTTAAAACAATACAATTTGTTCCAATTTCTATAGGGGGAAAAAAACACCTGAGGCATAGGAAAGGTAAGTCAATGTCCTCAAGTTCACATATATTGTAAGTAATGGAATGACTTGCAACCCCAGGTATGTCAGACTCCAAACCTCCTGCCGCCGCACCACCCCATCTCTTTCCTGAGGATAATTAACAGCCTTACTCTTAGTAAGGTGCAGCCAAAGTGACAACCCAGGCTTCTCTGTTGAGCCTCACACTTTCTACATTATTTCAAACGAATGTGAAAGAATGAAACTCACCCCGGAGTCTGCGGCGAGTGCTGCTTTCTCCGTAGGCAAGATGTCTACTAAGATACCAAGCAAATGTCTTCTCTCCTCTATCTTCTTTTTGTTCACCATTTATTGTATTTCCAGCAATAAGACTATCCCTTTAAGAGTCAAGAGCCCAAGGTTTCATGTAGATTTCCCCCGGCAACTCTGAGGTCTTGCCCAAGGACCTCTTAGCATCTGATTAAATATGAATGTGGAAGTGGGTGTGGAAGTGAGCCCACTCACTTGTGATCCTTTCCCTGGAAACCCCTGTTATTAAAACATGGCTGAAGAGGGCTGGAAACAGGGCCAGCCCATTACCTATTAATTCTTAATACACTGGCGGATTATAATGAGACTTGGAGGATAGAAAGGGATGGGTAGACAAGATCCTATCTGTTCCTAAGATCCAATCTGAATGAAAGCCAAGAAGCTGAAATGATACCCAGACACCCTAAGAGACATGCGGTAGTCCATTTATACTAAACCCAGACAGATCCAAATGGGGAACTCCCTGGCCATGTCTGATGGGCTCCCTAAGCTCACAGCCTTGAACAGGTGCTACTAGCAACCCCTCTGTAGACATGCGCCTCAACTTTTCTGTCTGCAGCTCATGTGATTTCACACTCGGCCTGAGAATCAAGCCTCAAACCACTTTGTCATCTACCAGAGGAGGATGCTAAGGTTACGTTCTTAGAGGGACCGTAGATGAGACAACCCAGAAGCGAGGGAGGGAAATCCGTCTCACCGTCAGCGCCATCTTTAATGGCTTGGCACTGGTTGCGTGGAAGGCTGCAGCGAAGACTCTGAAATTATGCCCAAGCCCAGCAGGAAAGAGGCAGTAATTGATTAGTGATGTTTGCACAGACACAGGGAGTAGGATGAGAGCAGCAAGTGTGTCTAACATTTGCCACATCTGAGAGTCCTCTGTCTTTCTGACGCGGAGAAGAATTTCCCCTCTCTGCAATTAGATCACGGCCTGTAGCAGAGCTGGGCTGCACGCGGTCTCTGCTTTGTGAAGGAAGAGGCCGTGGGCAGGACTTGGAGGAATTAACCTTGAGATTCAGCCTCATGAAGACACACGTGGCTCGTGGCCACCCTTCAACGCCGTGACCAGCCTCACTGACAATCTCTCCTCCCTCATCAGTCCTGAGACATGGACCCTGAGTCCATTCTGAACTTCCAGCTCCTAGAGTTGGCTCCTGCCCTCATGTCTTCCTTTGCACATGCCCAACATAGCCTAGCGACATTCCATGCCCTGATCAGAATCTGACTTCCCTGAGGACTTTTGAAAATGCTCTCCGGTGCCTCTTTGCTCTCCAATCATGGCACAGTAGAAAATATCCCTTCATATTTTCTATTTTGATCCCCTCACTCTGCAAAGGAGAAGTCTGAGGTGTAGAAAAGGCGACCTAGAGAGATGGTACTAGGAGGGCTGTGATGCTGACCTCCTGACCCCTGGTCCGAGTCTTCCCCGTGTGATGTGTGTGACTGCCCTGCTTCCAGAACCAGCACCAGAGAGCAGCGTCATTACCGCAAGTAACACCTGATCCTTACAACACGCTGTATCTATTCTCACTCTTCATGGCTGCAAGGGGAGGCCCTAGGAGAAGGCCTGAGCTCTGGACCTTTGAGAGGCCCTGGTAGGTCTGGGGATCCCTGGGGAAAACCATCATGCTTTCGATGTCACGCAGTCCGTGAGCTGACAAGATGGTCCAAGCCAGAACTTTGCAGTGAAGAACTAGGACATATCAGCTACCTGGAATAAAGACTGCCTCGGAATCCCTCAGCCAGCCCACCCTAAGGTGTATGAATAACACTGAGGGGAGGACACCGAAAGTTCACAAACCATGTGTGTTTTATTCATTTGATGCTTTTCGTCGCAGGTGACAAGGAAAGGCACTTGGATGTTTAACAAGATTCAATGCCGAAGAAGAGTGAAGAAGCAGTTGGCGGTGTAGCGATAGACATTTACCGACTGGCTCCCCAGCACCCGGTCTCCACTGTTTGGGTAGCAGTTCTGATTCTTCCTTAGAGACCCGCCCTTCACCATCCTCAGTCTTCAAAATTCGGGAAAAGCAGGGGCTGGAGCACCTAACCCAAAGTCTCTTTTCTCCAGGTTATAGTTAAGGCTGGGTACGTGTCCTAAGTCTGTCTGATCCCCAATTCTCCAGACGGTGTGGCAATGACCGCCTAGGAAGCCGGCAGGAGCTGCCAGCAGCCACATGATGAGAGGAGAAGGGTCCACCTGGGAATGGAAACAAGACAGAAAACACATTCATGCAAGTTGAGAGGGAAAAAAAACCTTGATGACATCATTTGACCCCTGTATTGAGCCACATCTGAAGGCTGATTACTCATGGAGTTTTCAGTTATATGAGTCAATAAATTCCCTTTTTGCTTAAGCCAGTTTGGATTGGGTTTTCTGTGACTTACCATTGAGAAAGTGTTCGGTTACAAATACCTATGCATTTCAGAGAAATATCTGATTTGGGTATTTGGGTACAACTTTGAAGAAGTACTGCCAAGCCTAACACCTCGGAGTGAGTAATGGTTCATCGAGCCTTTGAGTACTTTATTCAACAGATGGGACATTCTATTCCTTGCTGTGGGAAAAATGGGAATGATAAAACCGACCTTAGGGGTTGCTTTAGGAATTCCGTGATAGGATATGTTAGAAAATACTTAACACAGTGACCTCCACATTTTGGGGTCTCAGTCAGTGTCCAGCAGGGTGTCCCAGAAATGTGGGAGCTCCTATGGAAATACACTTGTAATTCAGATCAGAATTATTTCCACAAGAGTTTTAAGTGACAAGATCAAAGAATATGCTGAAACTAGGGGGTTGGGAAGGGTAGAAGTTGTGAAAAACCAGTGAAGGAGACGGGACACAAGTTGTTTTCCATCTAGGAGCATAGCCAAATAATAACAAAGCATTCTGGATTCACCCAGAAGTTTTATATTCTAAAGCAGTTGTCCTCATATTTTCCCAAGACTGAAAAATAGATGGTGGACTGACTGGTTCCTAATACAGGGTCCTCAGTTGCGGTCAATTGCACCGTCTAGGGAATAGCCCTGAGAATCTGTCTTTTGTAACCACCATGCAATGCAACTTTGGAGAAAACTGCTGTAACGCTCAAAATGCTTCATGCACATAATGCAACTTTTCTTCCCACTACATTTCTGATGGAGTTGGTGTCACCATTCTGGGAAATGAAGTAGACACAAGAGAGCTGAGAAACTTGGTTCATGCCAGAAAATGTGTTAGAGGCAAACTTCTGGGTCATTTCAGGGCTGGACACTTGCAAGGTCCAACTCTCAGTCATGTCCCAGATTCTCCAGAAGGGAGAGTGGAAACGCAGTGTGTCCAAAGATGTCCATTGCTGTGCTGTCTGAATTAGAAAAACTGGAAAACACCCTTGAGCTGGGTCTGTGATGCCCTGACCCCTGGGATCGGCTGAGCCCTTCACTGCAAAGGCATAACAGCTCAACCTCTCCCTCTTCCCAGCCCTGTTTTCTAGCCCTGCTTTCTATGGGTGTCGCCCCTCAAGAGCACTCTGTCATCGACCTTTCGTCTGCTAACCCCCGTCTCAGAGCCCGCTTCCCGTGGGCCCCAACCTGGGACCGTCCTCCGTGTTTAGGAATGGACACCTAATTAAATATTTTATTGTCCAATCATTTGATGGAAGACTTTCTTGCTATTAAAAGTGTTATTTAGGGGCGCCTGGGTGGCACAGCGGTTAAGCGTCTGCCTTCGGCTTAGGGCGTGATCCCGGCATTATGGGATCGAGCCCCACATCAGGCTCCTCCGCTATGAGCCTGCTTCTTCCTCTCCCACTCCCCCTGCTTGTGTTCCCTCTCTCGCTGGCTGTCTCTATCTCTGTCGAATAAATAAATAAAATCTTTAAAAAAAAAGTGTTATTTAGGATGACAGGAAAGAAAGCTAAAATGAAATAGAAATGATAAAATACATTGATGAAAGCACAAAACAAAACTCCATGCAGGCCAGAATTATCATTATGCAAAATGTATCCACAGACACAGGGCTGGAAGGAATGCACAGGAACTAAATGGTTGGCTTGGGTTGGAGAGAGACGATGGGTTACCTGTGATTTGTTTTGCAGTGTTTAAAATCATTGCTATGCCGTCGTCTCCGTAGCAGACAGAAAAGTACACTGAATAATGAATCAGATAGTAACTTGATAAAAAGAAGTCTAAAAAAAAATGACAATAGCACATATGCTGTCTTGTAGAAAACACTTCCTGGGGAGAAGACTTGGATCAAATTCTTACCGTCATGGTCCTCCGTCCCCCCGCTGCTACTCTGTCCCCGGGTTGGAAGATCAGAGGCAGGAACTGGCTCAGGCAGCCAGGGAGGAGACTCAGCCCACGGTTGCCGCGTGGGTCTTCGGGAAGCCCGCGCCGCTGCTCTTCCTCACCTGCGGTTTTTGGCAACATTCACCCTTTCCAAACGCTCGCGACGTCACTCCACCTTCGCCATCGGAGCATCGGTGTTTGCAAAGAGAACCAAACTTCGACTAATTCTTGACCTCAGTTCCTTGGCAGAGGGACAAGTCTGAGTCTTGCTCTCTAGTGTCCCAGAGGTTCCAGCAGGACTGTGCACAGAGCCAACCTGTTCTCGAACTCCTCGACTCAGTCGGCGTCCTGGTCTTTCCTGTGTCACCTCTCCACTCCCTTCCTGGCCTCCCAGCTCCCGGAGAAACGACTCCACTGCAGTTCGGATCTCAGCGTGTCCTTCTGGGGAACCCCACCTGCACCGACCTCTGACCCCTTCCTTCTATCATACCCAGGCGGTGTTACTAAAGTGACACGCTTCGGGACAGCAGATACTCACCGAGGTTTGTGGTGACAGCAAGGAGACGACCTAGGGCGGGACACCAAGGTGAATGTTAGCTGTCATTGACCAAACGTCCCCTGGCTGCCCCTCCCACTGGTCTGCTCTCCCTCCTCAGACCCTAACCATCTGGCCTCTTCTTGGGCTCTCCCCCTTTCTCAGGCCCCCGCCCATCCCCCCCTTTCTCCCAGGCGGCCTGTGGAAAGACAAAAGTTACCCCACCCACCCAGGCGGCTCCCAGAAGACCTAAGTGCAGTACCCTTGCTCCTTTCGCCAACCAGCACCCTCGAGTTTCCTAACAAAAAGCAGGCTCTGTCTCCGAGTTGAACACGCTCGCTGCTGTCTTACACGCCGTTCTTTCAACCTACTTAGCATCCTTGCCATTAGCCTCTATGAGGCTTCCCGAAACGCCCCCCTCTATGAATTCAGTTGCCGTGCCATCTCTGACCCCAGCGGAGAGCCACGTTCATTCCCTGGAGGCATCTTCTCCCCAGGGTGGAGGGTGGCAGACCCACCGAGCACCTTTCCCTGGAGGCCCCCTCGGGGTGGCAGTCCCCTGGCAACGCTGTCCCCGGCGTGCATGTGCAATGCCCCAGAGAGCTGAGCTCCTCAGAGGAAAGGCTCCAGAAAGGGGAAGGGCGGTTCGCTGGAGCATGGCAGTTTCTCCAAAAACGCTACACGTAGAATTACCCCGTGATGCAGCCATGCACCTGTGGGCCTGCACACAGCCGGTCGAAAGCAGAGGCTCGAGTGGAGACGTGCACACCCGCGGCACGTGGCAGCCTTGTTCACAGTAACCACACGGTGGAAGGGACCCAAGTTCCGCGGGATGAACAAAGGGTGACTGGGCCGTCTGACAGAACATCACTCAGCCCGAGAAAGCAAGGCCATCCTGACGCAGGCTGCACCACGAGCCTTGAGGACCTCCTGCCCCGTAAAATAAACAGGTCGCAGAAGGACAAATACTGTATGACTTCGCTTACCTGAAGGAGCTCAAGGGGGCAAATCCACAGAGAAAAAGAAGAAGGGCGGGAGCTTGGGGGGGGAGGGGAGAGAGAGGGCCTGGGTGCAGAACTCGGGGTCAAGAAAATGATGGAATTTTGAAGGCGGCCGGTGGGGACGATAGCCCAATAGTACGAGCGTACTCATGACCCTGAACTTGACATTTACAAAATAGTTAACACGGTACATTTTATGTTATATATATTTCACCGCTGCCTAAAAAATTTATATATAAATAAATGGGGAAAAAAACAAACAAAACAAATAAAAGAAAGAAAGAAAAGAGGAAGGCAGGCTCCCCTTCCCCGCTTCGGCTCCGCAGTGAGCCGGTGACCAAAAATAGACCCACAGCATTAGCATCGCGCCTGGCTCCTTGTTAATTGTCTTGTTTTAGATGCAGATGTTTTTCACTTACAGACAGTGGTTTTGGGGAATAGGAATACAAAATGTGCTGGTTTGGCATTTCTGAACCCAGTAAAACTTTGATTAGTTTGAATGGTATCGCTCCGCTGGAGATAAACATCAGATCCAGGAAAGCTGAGACCCTTTGTTTTTCCACAAGCTCCAACTTAACAAGATCCCTTTTAAGCAGGAAGGCCTGTGGAATCAAGCAGTTTCTTTGTTCCCTGAGATTCTATTTTTTAATGCTTATGAGGGGTGTGTGTGTGTGTGTGTGTGTGTGTGTCTTCTCTTTCATTTTTTTTCCTTTTTCCTTTTTTAAAATGTCTTTTTGCCTACATAAGGTGAAAAAAGCAGAAATGATCAGTGAGCAAGTTCTTGCTCGAGCCTTGGAAGGGGTGAGGAGCGAGCTCGCCTTGCAGGGTCTCTTACCTAAGATATCGAGGAAGAGACACATCTCAGGGCCTGAGTCCTCCCTGCCCACCCTCTCAGCACCAGCTTTCGCTCTTAACCCCCCACGGGCTGCACTTCAAAGAATCTGCCCACCAGTGGGGACCCAAAGGAAAATTAAACTTGGAAAGGACTGGGTCTCTAAGTGAAAGAGCCTTGGGTTTGACTCTGAGAGCTGTCACTCATCAGCGGTGTGACTTCATTAATCTGCTTAAGTCATTTCATCGTCTGTAAATTGGGAGTAATAATAACATCCACTCCACAAGGAGGGAGTGAAGATTAATCCAGATAATAACCGCCGAGCACCTAGCACACGCCACGGCACACAAGAGGCAGCTTAGGAAAGTTTAGTTTGGGTGATAGAAAGCACATTTTATATCCGTAACTCCTGATTCTGGAAAGGAAGGGGATAGCGTAAGGTTGATCTCTGAAGAAAGACTCCGTGCTCCTTAGACTTTGAAAAATCCAGACGTGCCCCCGGATAACACAATTCACAGCGAGGGCTGCTAAAGAGATGTACAACGGGGTATCAGGAGAAATATCTTATTTTCAAAAGGATTATCTCATCCCTGATGTTTGGCAATAGTGATTTTCCATACACAGGCAAGAATTTTATAGACTCCCCTTAATAGCACTGTGCCAGGATCAGCAACGGTGACAATATATCGTTCCATGACTCCAAATTCAACTCTTCTTAAAAGTACCGGAGCAAAATGCCAGCTAAGTGTGGGATTTACTGATTTAGCTGGAGAGGAAAGAAATTCTGCAGATCAGATCAATACAACCAGTAAAAACAAACTGCAGAATCCTCATTTTCTGCCGGAGGTCTGCGAGTAAGGGCATTAGATGAGGGACCCGCGTTATTCCTGAGCACTTCATCTTGAGTGGCTGGAAATGGTGCTTCAAAACCATTACAGGGAAAGACTATGATTTTAGGTTACCAGGATTAAATTAAATGTCCTGTACGAAAAGTTAGAGTTAACATTTTTTCTTTTTTGGATCTGAAACATTAGCATCGGTAAGAGAAGAGTTTTGATAGTCAGGGGACCGGGTCGGGCCCGAACGGGATTAATTAATTCTTTCAATGTGTTTTAGGAACCACATCCCTCGCAAGAGGATGTAAACCTATGGAAACTTGAAATACCGTGTTTCAGGCAACTGGCGGCCATACACAGAAGCATGATTACCCGTGACTACCTTCACGACCACGTTATCGTTATCAACATTGCCATCCGCGTCAACTCGCCCTGCAGCCCAAGAGCGGTTTCCCTGTAGCTGCCTGGGGAAGTTGCCAGGGGTGGCCGATCAGCCCCGTGCAGTCATTAAAAGGAATAGTAGTATCACAAAGACACCACGATGGTGCTCACGCGGACTACTGTTGAGTGTGTAAGTTCGTGAGTATTTGGAAGGACAATTTAGCCTCGTCCATTATCATATAAAAACCCTGTTTGCTCTGCTTCAACCCAAGAGTACTCCTGCTGAGTAACTCTCGGAGAAAAATATTCACAGATGTGTCCAAAAGGGAAGGGATCCGGGAGGTTCCGTGAAACATTGTGTGGGCAAGTGAAAACACGGCTAGAACGGGAACACGCTTCATTCAGGGAATGGCCCAGTAAGCTTTACTCGTCCATGATGCTAAAAATTTTGCAACCATTGAGGCAAACAAAAGAAATGTATCCGGGGCGCCTGGGTGGCACAGCGGTTAAGCGTCTGCCTTCGGCTCGGGGCGTGATCCCGGCCTTCTGGGATCGAGTCCCACATCAGGCTCCTCCACTATGAGCCTGCTTCTTCCTCTCCCACTCCCCCTGCTCATGTTCCCTCTCTCGCTGGCTGTCTCTATCCTGTCGAATAAATAAATAAAATCTTTAAAAAAATAAATAAATAAAAGAAATCTATGCAAGCAGACCTAGAAAGCTATCTAGAAGCAGCAGTATGGGTTTAAGAACTGTGGTCCCTGCTTGCAGCGTTTGCTGCTTGCGCTGGTGTAAATGCTCCCACGAGGGCTGATTTTGGGCAGCCAGCCTGATGCTTCTGAACGTGGGCGAGTGATCACAGATCACGAGCTGGTGCCAGGCCACTCCGTGCGCAGGTATTGTTAAGTGAGCCGAGAAAGGAGCAGAGAAATATGCACGATGTATTGTATAAGTAAACGGCACATGTGTGCGCATTCTCTGTACACAGATGCCTAACATTAGTGAGGGGGTCACCTCTGCGGAGGGAAGGGCGCCTACTAGCGGAGGAGATAAGTAGTGGCTTCTGCTTTGTGTCCTTTGAACACGCTGAAGCTGAAAATGTCTTACCTCTGTGATTACATTTAAAGATGACTGATAATTACATAGACTAGGTCCCAAAAGGGTAGGTGAGATTTTGATAAACTGGTCTGGGACTGGCTTGAACTCAGATGGGTAGGTAGGCAGACAGATAGACAGACAGATAGATGGATCGACCGATAGATAATTCTTGAGGAGCAAACGGAAGGAGAGAGAGAAAGAAGTATGGGAGCCCCTGGGTGACGCGGAGTTGTCCAGGTGAGGCTGGAGCTTGGTTAAAGTATAAGAAAGAGAAGGGGAGGCTGGAGATGGGAGGGGGAGCACCTTAGGTAGAAACAAAGGCACGAACGAGCCGGGAGCCCCTCCGGGGATCAGCCTGGTCAAGGAGGGGAAGGGAGGGGCGGGCAGGAGCGGCAGTGGGTCATGACCCACCTTGGCGGGGGAGCACGGTGGGCTCTGTGCGGCTGTGCCGGGGGAGGCAGGGCTGGGGTAGCAGCTGCGGTCGTGGGCGCTCCTGTTGGGTGGTGAGCAGAGCTCATCGAACGAGGTCCACTTGCAGATCGGGAGCCGAGGTCATCTGCTGACAAGGGGCAGGGAGCCCGGAGGCAGGTTTGGGGAAAGTGGGAAAAGGTTTGCAGTAAGTAGTCTCGGGAGGAACGGGAGCGTGGGCAGCACCGCCACGTGACTGCGGGCGGGTGTGAAGGTCCAGCGTGAGTCAGGGGATGCGAATTAGTACTGAAACCAGCCGTCCTGGTTACCTAACCTCATGGAAACTTCTCCAACTTTGAGACGCTAGAGCAGACACGAAGGAAGGAAATGAGTGGGTTCATTTGGCAGAGAAATCCAGCTTCACAGCGCCCTCTGCCACTCACAGTGAGGCTGGGGGCACCCTTGGCTGTGCGAAGGCCTCAGTTTCCACATCCGCAAAAGGGGGATAACAGCACGTATCCTGAGGCATTGTTGGCTGTGAGAGAACCCGAAGAGACAGTAGAGGGGAGAGAACTTACAGTGGCATAAATGGGCTGGGTGTGTCTTCAAGTGCCAAGGCCCAGGTCACTGCTCTGTCTCTGAAGGCCTCATAAATCTCAGAGGAAGATAAAGGGTCAGTCGGTAATGGAAGGCGGCTCAGTGAATGTGACCCGGCCTGTGCTCAGGGCAGGAGAAATTCCCGATAAGTGGTATTCCGAGAAGAGGTTGACCTCACTCAGAGATACCAGAGAAGGCGCCTCCTCAGAAATGCGGGGGAGGAGCCCTGGTCCTCGTGAGCCTGTGGCCCGAGGTGTTTTCATCCGCGTCCTACAGCAGGGTTGAGAGAGAAGTCTGAGCGTCTGCGCCCAGGGGAGGAGAGGGACTCTCAGAAATCTCGCTTCTGCTTCCAGGGAGCTGAGGTGGGCTCCTCCCTTCTGCCCAAGTTCCCTCGGTACTGGGGGAACATAGCTGTGCTAGAAAAATATCTGGACCTGGCAGGTGTGACACGCATCCCAATCATTGCACTGATGAATACACCCCACAAAATGCCTAGACTCTTCCTTCCCAATCTCTGCTGGGTGAATGTTCAGGTCAGACCCAAATAAGAAAGAGTGATTCATAACTGGTTGATTGTTACCCGCCCCCAACACACACTGGCTTTCTTTCTATTCTTTGATCTTTTACACCTGGGGGCCTTTAGATTTACTATGATATGTGCCTAGAATGTTCTTCCTCCATGTTTCCTCAGAATTAGCTGGTCCCCACCTTTCAGTTCGCAGCTGAGGTGTCTGACTTTGGTAGGTGTAAATGGAACTACACCATCGCACGTCCTAAACATCGTACTAAGGAGCTAGGATGCCATCCCGGAGGCAGCAGGAAGAGTCAGTGGACTTTAGACAGAGGAGAGGCTTGTTTGAAGCAGACTTTTAGATAAATCACTTTGGCGGATGAACGGTTCTGTCGGAGGAACTGAAAGCAAGGAGCGCGATCACGAGGCCATGGCAACAGTCAGGGTGAGACATGAAGGAGGTCAAGAACAGTGCGGGGGCATGGAAACAAGACTGACGAGTCAAGGAATGAATGAATGAAGGCACATGAGCGCGGGCGCCTACTGTGTACACATGCCTCAGACACAGAACGTCCTCACATCCCAGCACGGGGAGAAGACGTGTCCAACAAACTCGTACGTGAGTATCTCTGATGAGACCTGCACCCTGCGGTTTTGTTGTTTGAGTCTTGGGATTTTAGGGACACTCAGCATGAGGGGGTGGGTAGAGCAGTGCAGAAAGCAACGTCATCATTCTGTTCCTTTAATCTACACATGAAGAAGTCAGGTTTACCTCTGAAAATCAGCTCCTTACTGATCGTCAGCTTGTTAATATTCATGAAGCTCTATCAAGAGGTAGGAGATTTTAACACAGTGGCCCCCACACTCCGAATCAATTCTCATTGACTTCAATCGGCTTCTGCACCCAAGCATTGACGTTGCCCCTCCCACAAAAACCTGTCCCCAAGGTCATTCGGAGCACACGAGTGGTATGAGAAGCTGGCGGGTGCTGCCTGCCATTGTCCGCACTTCGGGAGCCTCGGAGTGGAGAGAGATGGTGTTTGGGTAGCGTCTGCTTCCTCTCTGGGGCTCTGCAGGTCTGGCTGCCTCCTAGGACCCTTCACCCACAAAGCCGTCCTCCCCTCGAGTCACAGCCACTGGGAGGCAAGATGAGCCCGTGGCACTGGCAGACACATGTCTACTTCAGGACAAGACTGATTTTTCCAGAAGCTGAGATGCTACCTATCCTTAAAACCTCTAGCGAGTTCAGATGACAACCCACTCTGTCCTCCGAAACAATGAAGCTGAGTTCAGAGCAGAAACCCACAACCAAACCCCTAACTCTGGCTCAGAATTCTGTCCTCTCCTCAACCTGCCAAGGACAGCTTCCCCACACCGCCTGGAAACCCATTCAGGTGACTTTATCTGTATTATGTCTTCCCCCTCTTCTTCTTAATTATGTATTTTTGTTATTTTATTTTTGTGTCATTTTATTAATGGAACCATGTGCCCCATGCCTCAGACCCTGTCCATGTGATGAGTTGCAGGGCAGCATTAACTCCTAATGACACCACAAGGAGGGAGAGTGACCATGGAACTTGATAGAGCTTGTGGCCACCCGTCACGTGACAAGAAACTGAAGACAGCCTCTGGCCAACAACCAGCAGAAAATTGTATTCTCCCAACGACTACGTAAAGAGATCCTTTCCGAGGCGAACCTCAGGGGAGACCCCCCCACCCTGACCAATACCTTGATCGCAGCCTTGTAGGGGACCCAGCAAAGCCTCGCCGATGTTCTGGGCCCATAGAAACTCTAAGATAAGAAATGCGTACTGTTCCAAGCCGCTGAGTTGTGGTGTTTGATACATGGAAGTACAAAACCCATACAATGCTTGTGTCCTTGACGTTGTTTTAGGGGCATTACAACCTCGCGTTGAGATTTCCAATACCAGGCCCGCCTAGAATCAGCTGTGACTTAAGCCCCACTTATGAAGAGAGCTGGGTAGGTACGTGGCACTGACTTCACATTCTCTAGTCTTCTGACAACGCCAAGAGGCAGATACAATTATTATCCTCATTTCGCAGATGGGGACACAGAGCCACGAAGATGTCAGCTCGCTCTCCCAGTGCCAGCCGTCTTGGCAACAGCAGAACATTGCTTCAAACTGGGTGTATGTATCTCCAAGAACGCTCTTAAGCCCTGAGCAGTTTCAGAGCGCTGAAAGCACCCTGTGGAGTGTGCGGTCCTAAAAAGAGATGAGGGGGGCCTTTGCCTCAGTGCATGGCCTTGATGATCTAGGTATCACAGATGGGGACACTGAGGCTCATGGATTTCAAGCATGTCATCATGGCTCATCTACACTGGGTGGGACCAGGATTTGAATCGACGTCATTTAACATCAAAGTCTACACTCTCTCTTTCACTGCTTCCTCGCGCTGCATAAAGGTGTAGCCTGAGCCTCCCCTTTATTTTTATTTACCATTCTGATTCGGCCAGCTCCTTTGTATTGTTCTTCCGTTTGTTTATCCAACGTTTACGGAGCTGCTTTATGCCAAGTGTGTTGTAAGCCCTGCAAATACAAAGATAGAGAAGACAACGCCTTGGCCCCTGTCACAAGTCAGATTATTCTAGCAGCCGAGGGCACATCAATGTCATCTGCACTTGTAAATGTAGCACTGAACATGGTGTCTGGAACTTCAGCAGATTTTTTTTTCTTAATCAGTGGCTTTGCAGCGTTGGAAGTTAATCAGTGTTGGAAGACAGCCTGCTTTGCCCCTGTTTTGACAGCTGCTTCTTTAACTCCACAAGACGATCCCTAAATAAATACACCGCTCAGTTTTACACGCCCATACCCTTTCCAGTGATCCCGTCTCCTCCCGCCCGAATTCCCTCCACTCCTTCTCCCCCCTGCCAGACTCCTACTCACCCTTCAAAGCCCTGATACGTCACCACCTCTCTGCAGCGACTCCTTCCTCTACCGGCACAATTAATCATGCCCTGGTCACTTTTCCCTCAGCAATGTTACACTTTTTGATTATAGCACTGAACATATTCCATTTTGATGATCTGGTTTTTTAATTTTTTTCCTCCACCAGGCTGGGAGTAACTTTACAAATCCAGCCCCCAATTCAGCACAGAATAGCCGTTCCATGAGTACTGGATAAACCGAATCCAGTTCATTCGTTCCACAAATATTTACTTATCACGGCCTGCGTGCCAGGAGCTAGGCTTGAGGATGAAGCAGTGAACAAAACAGGCACAAAGTCTCTGCTCCCGCGGAGCTTATATCGTATTGGTTCCATTTGGAATGTCTGGTTCTCTTGGATCCCGTTGGCAAGGTTTTAATTCGCTTCTTTGTACTGTCTTTCGATTCGATGCCAGGCTCTGGCTACGTGCCTTGGGATTTATCTGGGGCAGCCAGACTGTGCAAACATCTCTCCAAGCCTTGGGAAATCCTCGAGAAGTCTGTGAATCAAGGAGACCGTGTTGTTCACAGGCGCACCAGCAGCAATCTGTCCAAATGAAGTTGTCTTCTCAGAAGTCACCCCTGCGGGAAGCTACGCTCAACAGGGCTGCCAATGCTTCCGCTATTTTTGGACTCCTGTTTTGGAGCGGTATGTGGAATTTGTGGCCCATTTGTGAACAGACTCAATGGGGGAAAACGTCCTTTCTCAAGGCTTCATGTGCCACTACATGATGCCCAGCAGAGTTTCACAGACAAGGCAGGTGAAGGCGCTAACCAATCGACTGTGCAGAAACAAGAAGAGGAAGAGCCACGAATGTGTGTAAGCATCTTCATTAAGCTGTGACCCCATCGCTCAGCAGGTGCTGCCCACGGAGTGACCTGTATCGGGGTGCGTACCTTCTCTTCCCTGATTGCAATTTATTTATCCATCCTCCACCGATTGTCATCGAGGTATCGATCTGTATCGCTATATCGATACAATGTCATTGACACATGTCATTGTGGCCATCGGTATATGCATTTCCCTGACCTGTAAGCAGTGCCTGTAAGAGAGATGTCTGTGCACACATGTGAAAGACTCTTGAAGGTAAATACCTAGCAATCGAAGGGCTAGGTCACAAAGTGTGCGCATCTTCGATTTTATTTGTTATTGCTACATTGATCTCCGAATGAGTTACACCAATTTACGTGCACTCTGGCAGCGTGCGAGAGTATCTTTCTGCACGGATGCGGCAAAAACTGGCATCATAATCACGGGTGGGAAAAGGTGTCCCATTTCAACTTGCGTATCTGCGACTTATTAATGTGGGCGAGCATTTTTTTCTGTGTAAGTATCGCTCATTTGATTTGCACGGTCTGTGCTTCCTCCGTTGGAATCTTTTGTCCATTTTTTTCCAGCGGACTATTTGTCTTTATAGTATTGATTTATAGGAGTACGTCATATATTCCAGATAGTAACCTTTGCCAGTTGTTTATACAAATGTCTGTTGTCATATGAAAGACTTTATTTCATTTAGTCAAATTTATCAATCTTATCCTTTATGTTTTGTGTCCTTTGTTCACTGTTTAAAAAAAAACCACAAAAATAACTTCTCTGCCCCACGATCACAAAGATATTCTCATAAATTTTCTTTTAAATGTTCTATTATTTTGGTATTTATTCCTTAAGATCTGATGTTTGTATGTCATCTAAAGTAGAGGTGAAAGGTTATTTTTTTTTCTTTCTATAAATATAGCCATTTCCCCCACCACACTGATTGAATAAAACATTCCCTCTCACCATCCCTGTCTCTCACCAAGTTTCTGAGTGCGTTGAAGGGCCTCTTCCACCGTTTTTGCTGTTATTCTGATCCTCTCGTCTATCCCAACATCACATTTACCCTGCTATGATTACCGTGTCTTTAAAATAAATTTACTGTAGGAAAGAGCAAGGCCCCTCTCCTTCTTCTTCCCAAGTAATTTAGCTATCTCTGGCCCTTGGTTTTTTCAGAAATATCTTACAAGTAAATTCTGTCAAGATCCTCAAAACAGGGGCGCCTGGGTGGCGCAGTCATTAAGCATCTGCCTTCGACTCAGGGCGCAATCCCAGCGTTCTGGGATCGAGCCCCACATCAGGCTCCTCCGCTAGGAGCCTGCTTCTTCCTCTCCCACTGCCCCTGCTTGTGTTCCCTCTCTCGCTGGCTGTCTCTATCTCTGTCAAATAAATAAATAAAATCTTAAAAAAAAAAAAAAAGATCCTCAAAACTAAACAAACAAATGAAAACATGTTTGGATTCTGGTTCCATTCTTTTTGCATTACATTGAGTCCATGTCATCCAAGGATAAAATGTGCCATAAAGAAAAAGAGCAGGAGGGGCCCTACAGCACCTTGGAGATTTAAGACACTGGAGTCGGGGGTGGGGGGTTCCTTGCTCCCCCTGGGCTTTCCTCTGCAGGTAGCACCCTTTTGGAGGCCAGGATTCAGATATTTCTAGACACACAGCCAAGCCACCATCAGAGATCTTCTGTGTCTCGCAGTCACACCCCACCTAGATCCCAGGCGGATGCGGTTGCCCTGGGCGTGTGGACAGGCTACAACGTGCCTCTGACTCCAGCTGCAGTGGCCTGTCCTCCCCGGGCTGGCCCCAGCCCCACCTCTCCGTGAGCCAAACACCCTGCAAGGTGTTGACTCCCATCGAGTGTCCCTGGTCCTCACCTGCTCCCCCTACACTCTTGCATCTGTGCCCTCATTATTCTTCCCGAAGGAGTCGGCCTTCCAATGGCCTTATCACACGGTTGCCAGACCCGTCCTCCAAAAACACAGACATGGCCTCTCTCAAGAGACGGGGGCTGCGACTTCTGAGCTGTGCTGACACAGTAGGCCCTAGCCGTAAGGACCTTTTAAATTTATATTTTAATTAATTAAAATTTTTTAAAAATTAGAAATTCAGCTCAACACATGGGGTCACATCAACCCCATTGCAAGGGCTCAGTTGCCTAAGAGCCACCTACATTCTTACCATCACACAGGGTTCTAGCAGACAATGCCCCCACAGAGACTCACAGCATCCCCTGTTCCCTCTGTGGGGTAAGAGCCAAACACGCTAGGTGACACCCAGGGCACCTGACATCCCAGCCCTCACCTGTCTGTCTCCCCACCGGCCTGCCCTGATAAGTTAAAACCAGGACAAGCCCTCAGCCTCCTTGGAACATCTGGGACTTCCCTGACTCCACTTTGGCTCAGTCCATTGCTAGTTCTCCAGCTTCTCTTGCTACCAAATCGTATTCTCCCTTTCAGGCTCCACTCACACAGTACTTCCCCTTTAACATCTCCCCAGTCTCCTTCTCGAAGCTTCCCCCACCCACTGTCTGCGCTTCTATTGCACTCGGGCACAATGTCACGAAACTCCATTCGCACAGGGCAAGGCTCTGCCACAAACAGTTGTCTGTCTCTGGAGCCCAGCTCAGCGGCCGGCACCCAGAAATTGTCAGTGCGTGATTATGGAACCTGGTCAAATACAACGTCGAAACACCACCCCCCCACCCCCCGCCAAATTAATCTGGAGTCTTCCAACACCGCTCTGCCCTATCACTTAGCCCCCCGCCCACCTCCCCCTTTCTACTCACGCCCCCACACTTAATTACATTCTCATCAGCCTGCGGAATGGTCTGCTGGCTCCCTGCGTAGTTGAAAGTGTGTAAACAGCAGTGAGATCCTGTTCATTATAAAGACTTCCTCGCATTCATTGCAGCCAGTTCCGGTCTCCCCTGATTGCAAAGGAGATAGGACCGGCCACAGGAGACAGGAAGGAGTTTATTGAAAGGGAAAATAGTGGCCCGGAGGTGGTAGAGCAATAGATACACACGCTTCACGGGGTACGTGGCCCTGTCCCCGAGGAGAGACGCAGAAGGACAACGAGAGGTGGAGGGAAAGAGAGGGAACGGAAAGAAAAGCAGAGACGC
The DNA here is from genome assembly GCF_017311325.1 of Ursus maritimus. NCBI lineage: Eukaryota > Metazoa > Chordata > Mammalia > Carnivora > Ursidae > Ursus > Ursus maritimus. The sequence goes on along the minus strand of NW_024424675.1, from coordinate 28,448,924 downwards.
AGAGCAGAGCAAACTCTAAAGAAAAAGCAGAAGAGGCACGAGGTCAGAGTTGAGAGAGGGAAGCTGTCAGTGAGAGACACGCACACATTCACAGATGGAGGGAGACAGACAGACACTGAGCAGAGGGTGAAAATGTGCAAGCTGCCGGGTCCCTTGCCCCACACAGCACGCGAGCTCTGGGGCTCCACAAATCCAACAGGCATCACGCATGGAGCGTCAGCACACGGGAGGTTGGAAAAGCCATGGAAAGAACAAATGGAAACCAAACTCAGCTTCAGCCACCAGAATCTTCAAAACCAGCCTCATCGGCCCTGAATGGCATTCGCGTGTACCCGATCCTTCCTCCCTAAAAAGATCCAGAGAGAAAAGTCTGGAAATGCAGCATGTGCTCTGCCCTCTCAGCTGAGGCTCCTTTGGAGGCCCCCGTCCAGAATGCTTGGCCAGGATCTGTGTCTTTGCCGTGGACAGCACCAAGCCGAGGAACAGGCAAAGTAGCCCCAAAACTTTCTTTCCCGAAACTTGGGACATCTGGGGTTTTCAGAGCTTGGAATGTGCCAGATATAATGATGCCTGGCCACTGAAGAACGCTGGCTTCTTAATGATGGCGAGAGGCTGTTTTTGAGCCACATAACAAATCTCGCCTTGTCTCTTTCCAGATGCCTCGAAAGTTTACTCTCAAGCTCCATCAGCTTGGGCACCAGCCTGGGCGATGTGCTTTCTCATTCACTCCATGCACTCCTTTACACACTCCTTTGTAAGTTCATTTCTCTGACACCTCGTATGGTTCAGCATCATGCCCGGGGCCGCGGCGGTAAATGGAACCAACGTCCCTTGCATCTAGAGAGTTCAGGGCATAGTAGGGATAAGCAGACACTAAGCAAAGAACCATAGTAATATTTCCGGTGACACAGTAGTGTCACACTAGAAATGAGGATGTACGCAACAAATTAAACAGTGCCTCCAAAGAATCGAAAGCAGAGAATCGTAGTTGCTCTGCTGCCGTAACACAGTACCACGGACTGGGCGGCTTCCACAATAGACACGTATTTCGCACAGTTTCTAGAAGCTGGAATTCTGAGATCAGGACACCAGCATGGCGGAGTTTGCTGAGGTCTCTCCTCCTGGCCTGCAGATGGACGCCTTCTCTCTCTGTCCTCATGTGGCTGTCTCTTCTTTTCTTATAAGGGCATGAATCCCACCATGAGAACCCCACCGTCGTGACCTTATCTGAACCTAAGTACTTCCCAAATGCACCATTTTCTAATAATATCACATGGGGGATGAGGGCTTCATCATGAATTTTAGGGGGGACACAAACATCCAGTCACTTCCACATGAGTGTTCGTGGTAGCACGATTTATGATAGACGAAAGGTGGAAACGACCCAAGTGTTCCTCCACGGTGAATGATAAATTATGGTATACGTACACAGTGGAATATTATTCAGCCTTGCAAAGGAATGAAATCCTGACGCATGCTACACCATGAACGAACCAGAAAACATCAGGCTAAGTGAAAGAAGCCAGTGACAAAAGGTCACACGGTACATGATCCCACTTAAAGGAAATATCCAGAATAGGCAAACCCACAGAGACAGAACACAGATTGGTGGTTGCCAGCATTTGGAGTCAGCACGTAATGGATACGGTGTTTCCTTGGGGGTGGGGAATGGAAACGTTTGGAAACGAGACAGCACAACACCGTGAATGTACGAAGTGCCACTCAGTTGTTCACTTTAAAAAGATTAATCTTACATTACGTTAACTTTACGTCATTAGAAAGGAAAAAAAACATAGTCTTAAAAAGTGGGCTAGTGTGGGGTGACCTAATTTAAACCAGGAGTCGAAGACAGACACTTCTGGGGCATGTATACGAAGGGTGAGGGATGAGTAGAAGTCAGCAAGGGGGCGAGGGGAGGATGGCAGGTTCTGGCCAAAGCCAGGGACATCCAGGGAAGCCCTACAGTGAGACAGAACTTGGTGCATTTGGGAACGAGAAGGAAGTTAGGGCAGAGAGCCAGGGAAATTAACGGGGGGCGGGGGGAGCCTGGACAGGTAGTCAGTGGCAGGTCTTCATAGGCATTTTGATGCTTTAGGGGTTTTGCTCCTATCTTTTTAGCACCGAGGGGCATGGAGAGGGGAATTGACATGCCCGTTATACATCATAACGTCCGTCTGGCCCCTTTGAGAAGATGGGATTGAAGATGCACAGAAATGGTACCAGGCTATTGATTGGAATCTCCCTCCCCTCTCCTTTCCTGCCCCATCTTTTTCCCCCCTTTTCTTGTTCTTGTATACGAACACAATCTGGGCTGAGTGTCCAATGCTTACATCACAGCCTTTAACTCTCCAACTTTCACAGACATGACTCCATGTTTTTCTAAGGTTTCTGGAGCTGGATCCATTTCTTTCTTTCTGTTAGCAACTCCCTCCCCTTTCTCTGTTTGCCACATTCTTTCTTTTGCCTTAAGATTAAAACAAAGTTACCAAGCTCTAGGCAGGCAAAGCCCAGCAACACACTGCAGCCCTCCCAAGGAATCGAACAATTTTTTGGTTCTGGAATGTTCCTTCCATTGTATCTCTGATGGCTGCTTCCTTCTCTGTCCCTGGGACATTTCTCCAAAACGAACTGGAGCTGCTCTGTCTACACTCTGGTCTCCTATTTCTCCTCAGCATCGTGCATCTGACCCTTCCCTCTCTGACCCAGGCTCTCTCGAGGATTTGTGCCTGGTCACCTTTTTGACCCCTGCAGTGTTGCCTCTTGGTTTTGGAGCTGACTTCTGTCCTCACATCCCACCCTCTTATGTGGCTTTGTCTCCTTTTTTAAAACTGCCTGATTTTTGCCTATGTCTCTTTTCACTTAAAACTTCTTATTTAGTCCTTCTCATCTCTGGTTTTACAGAGCCCCAAATTTCTCGAATAGTAGTGAAGGCGCAAGAAGACATTCTTGACGGCATCTTTGTTCCTTGTGTCCTTTGCATATTGCATGCATTTTCTCAATGTTTTGCAAGCTGAAATTTGTCCTAGAGCTGATGTTGTTGCTGCTCTGGTTATTCATCTTTAAGTGATGTGATGTGTAAGCGGGGCTGGTGTTTTTCCATAAACATTTTGAGTAAATTGTCTTTGCTTCCCCTTCTGGTTCCCTTTGGTTGTTCTTGGCTTCTCAGATCTCAAACTGGAGGCCTTCTTCGGTGTAAATTTATAACACTCTCATTGTTACTGAGCAGCCGGAGGGGAGTTGAGAGGAAGCCTGAGCTCTGAGTAGTGTTCACAGGAATATTTATCTCGGCGGCAATTCTTTCCACGCATGGGGAAGCGGTTGTTGCTGCCGGCTCAGGGTCCTGTATTCGCGTCTAATTTGGCACAGCCTCGACTCCAGTATAAACTTTGGCTATGCCCGGGCTCCTTCCTGGTGCTACGGCTTGACACTTGGAGGAAATGCCTCTATAACCCTGATCGGATTTTCTTTGATGTGGCAGCTACGTGAATCCTAGGTCTTCTCCTGGTCTTTGTCGTGGGGGTCGCAGAGCCCATGCACCGACTGTGGGAGTTTCCGTCTCTTTCAACACATCCTCCACCTAATTGGGAAAACTTAATGACCCCCCCAGGGTGTCCTCTACATTCCTTCCATAATGCACCTAGCCTCACTGTGTCCACCTCTTTCTTCTCCAGGTGGCCAGCACACTAATCCTGGACCCTCGGAGTGCGGCTGTCACAAATGATGCCGATCCTTGAGGTTCAGGTAAAGCCCAGATTATAACGTCCCCATCTGCCACATGGCCTCGCCATGCAGCCAGGGCTTACCCCCCACCCAGGTAAGTGCAGAAGATTCCACCAGAGCACCTGTATTTTGCTCCTGATGATAATGCCGTGCTTAGGAAAGAGCTGTTACGTTGTACTCTTAGTATCTTCCTCAGGTTAATGCCTCCTGCACTGTCTACCAAAACCTTCTCAGGCTCCATCATTTATGAGCTCATTCCCTAAGTTTCAGTTCTTTCCTGCCCATTCTTTACCTTTGTCATCTTTCCAATGGGGAATTCAGCTAAGGGTGTTGTGAAGAAGTTTTTAAAAAGTCTAAGAGGAGATAGATGTCTGTGCGGTCTAATCCAAACATCCGGCTCTTGGATTTCCTGGCTACATCCCGCTGCCCTGCAAGATCCCGCTTGCACTGTATGTGTCTTAAGGTAAGAGTATTTGCAGGTGAGCACCGGTGCAAGGTGGGTGGCCTGAGTCAACGATATCCAGCTGTGTGCAGATGAACCCATTTAAGACCGCTCCCCAGTATGCGGACTTATTGACCAAATATAAAGGTACCAGACTTGGGGGGAAAATTCCACTTGGACCCTATTTAGGTAATTTCAATTTCCCTTTTTTCCTTTTTCCCCCCGAAACTGAGATAGTATATGAATCAAGTATTTAAGGATTTCAAAGTAAACAAAGAAACCAAGGACACTTTTAAAAAGTTTAGAGACTATTAAAAGACTATATAAAAGGTGTTAGAATAGACACCCACATAAAAACTAAGGTAACACATTATTAGAGATCTTTACTCTCCTCTGAGTTGGGTATGGTTTTTTGTTGTTGACGACGACGATGATGATGATGATGATGATGATGTGTGTGTGTGTGTGTGTGTGTGTGTGTTGTGTTTGTTTTGGAGCGGGTGGAGATTTCAGAGGCAGAGCGCTAAACTAATCTACATTGTTTTGGAGATTGGAGTTTTCTCCACAATCAGCAAGCATATCAACTTCAATAACCATAAAACAGGGACAAAAAAATCCGAATAGAGGACCCTATCGCCCACCTAACAGGATTACCATATTGCTGTCAAATAACGAAGAGACATATTTTCAGCTATTTCAAAGCTCAATAGCCAGCCTGATGTTATCCCGTCCTCCTTCCTGCTGTGTTCCGGCAACATGGAATAAGAAATTTGGGATCCGGTGGAATAGTCCACTATGAATCTTTGCTCAGTGTGGCTGGCCAGCAACCTGAATAAATGGCCAGTGTGACTTAATGACAGAGAAGTGATCCATTAATGTATAAAAGTGTACAAAGAACCCGAGTGATCCCCACAGGTGCAGAACCATATTGGACCCTCCCATGTGGGACATGTCCTTTGCTGTCAGAATGTCTTTCCAGCTTTCTTTTGGTTCTCACCCCCTGTGAGACAGTGACCTAGCAGGTAGGTGTATATTCTAAGAAACAGAAGTACACTATGGAATAAAGACAGTGAGAAATACCTGATGGATTCATCTCCTCTTATGATTGATAAAATAGGACTTTTTGTGCATATACAAGGATTAGGGCTACAGCAGGAAGTCTTGCCCTTTTATTTTCTCTTATATTAGGGTATATCCAAGATGCTTGTTCTGACAGCCTCTCCTGGCATTTTGGTTTTAAAAACAAACAAACAAACAAAAACCAACTCTACATCTCTTAGACAACAATGGGCGATTGTCAGATGGTGAGTATAATTTTAGCAGAAATAAGACAGTTCCTCCTTGTTGCCTTGTTTAAAGTCCCCCTTCCTGAAGCGAGCGTCTGCTACTGTGCCATGTGGAAAATTGTGAGTGCCCCTCTTCATCCTCCATGCGCTGGGCTGTGGGAAGTCAGTGCTCGGAGGTGGGGTCCTGTCCACCTGCTGTCAGGCAAACAGCTCGAGCGATGATTATTTATTTACAACAGCTAATACAATTGGTAGTAACGACTTCGTAGGGAACCTCTAAGTGCGGGCAAGATGAAAAATTTACTAAATTGGAGAATAAAAATGCATAAGAAAATGTACAGAATCAATATTTCATGGCCTTGGCTTTACCTTGCTGTTCACAAATCTATTCCCGAGTTCGCATTAAAATTTAAAGCAACGTCATGCGACAAGTTCAAGCCCTGGGTTATTTCACGTTAGTTTAGCTTTAGAGGAGTTTTGTTGTCGCTTGTTTCGTAAAGTCATGAGGACCCAGGGAGAGGGGGACACTTAGGAAACCATTTAGCCAGGTAACTCTGCTTTTACTTCTTTTTTTTTTTCCCCAGGCAGGAAGACAAAATTGTGTCTGACATACATAGAAAGGTGGTTTTAGTCATTCTACTTCTGAACCAGCTAAGCCTTAGCAATCTTTGCTGTTCAACCTTGCACCAGATTTTAAAAGACTGTTTTTAAAACCTTTGAGAGACAATTATTTTGTTTAAAAAAAAAATCACTTATTGGGGCGCCTGGGTGGCACAGCGGTTAAGCGTCTGCCTTCGGCTCAGGGCGTGATCCCGGCGTTATGGGATCGAGCCCCACATCAGGGTCCTCCGCTATGAAACTGCTTCTTCCTCTCCCACCCCCGCCCCACTTGTGTTCCCTCTCTCGCTGGCTGTCTCTATCTCTGTCGAATAAATAAATAAAATCTTTAAAAAAAAATCACTTATCGAATAGCTACTATGTGCTAATCACTCAGTAATACCTATCTACCACATGACTCCACTGGAGAAGGGCCATGATTTCTATGTTCTCCATGTTTCCGTGAAGCTATGAAATGACACCACAGAGAACAGAAAGCTAGAGGAACAGATACCCAATTTGAAGCCTTCTGCATAGTTGAAGTGGAACACTTTCGGGGGGGGGGGCGCTTGTATGTTTTGAGGAAATGCAGACAGAAAGACAATAATTAATAGCTCTTTCTCAATGATTTCCCAACAGCTTAATAAAGACACTGGTATGATGGGATCAAAGTTCATAAAATCTACAAAACATGACAGCTATACCCAACGCTTCCTCTAGTTTTTGTTGGGTTTTTTTGTTGGGGCCAGTACACAAGGTTATTTGCAAAGTATCAATACAGCCTCTGTTTCAGCCGCTCACCATTATTCTGAGGTCCCTCAGCTATTTTAATACATTACTTTGTCCAGATAGGGGTTTGGATGGCACATAGATGAATGGGATAAGAGGAGGACACAAGTTCTGGTGCTAGAGAGACAGTCTTGAAGACCACCCAGAAACTGCTTCTCAAGGAAGCTTTATTCTTCAGTGCTAAGTATAAGACAATCCAGGAAGGTTTTGTGTCAGTATCAAGGAACCATGTTCCATGTGGATACCTCGTGGCCTATAGGGAAACCGGAGGTCTGCCCAGTGTGCAGACAAACATCTCTGAGCAAAAGCCCAAGATGGCCAACAGCCTTTCTGTTTGGTCTTGAATGATTTCTAATCCCTCATGGGTCAAGAAATACTCATGATATTGATTCAATGCCCTCCACCTGCATTTTTATTCTTCTAATCTGCAACCCCTGAAAAATGGTTATTTTAAGTGAAGTTTAGAAATCTGTTCAAATGTTTAGAGTGATAGTATGATAATCCCCACACAAGTTTTATTGCTCATCCTGTGTGTTTCCATTTAAAGCTCAAGCCAGGGTGGTAATGAGAAGGTGAGTGGGGGACGGGCTCACGCTCTCTGGCAGCAGCACAAATCCCTCTTGGGGTACTTGACCCTGCGTGTCTTCAAGTGATCACACACAGTCAAAAATTTAGAGTATATGGGTGGTAGGAGACAGACGATAAGGGAGTTTCTGGAGGAACAGCTTTCTTTTCTTAGTAAAAGAGAAAGTCAGTTTGGTTCCTGCAAGTGGTGGAGGTGAAAAGAGGGATTCGAGAGCCTTCCTCTTGAAAGGACGGTCCACGAATCAACAGTCTGCAGCCCCTGGGAGCCCCTGAGACATGTAGGCTCGCTTGTCCAGGCCGGACCTCTGAGCCAGCATCTGCTTTTTATTTCCCTATCAACTATTTAAAGAACATTTTTTATATAATAAGCCACATCCATTTGAAGTGTCAACCTTGATGCATTTTGACAGTCATCTACCCACAGGAAACCATCATGACAAGACACAAAAAGTTCCATCACCCCAAAAGACTGGGCCCCTTTGCGGTCCTTTCTGCCACTGCTCGGCCCAGGTAACCACCAGTCTGCTTTCTCTTCCCATAGATTACTGTACATTTTATAGACATGGAATCCTATAGGAGGCTCTTCTTTGAGCCTGGCCTCTTTCACTCCAAATAATGCTTTGAAGACTCCCCCAGGCTGGTGAGTATCTCAGGAGCTCATTCCATTTTGTTCATTCCATGGTGGGTAGCTACTACCTTCTGTTTCTCCATTCACCAGCGGAGGGCTATTTCCTTCCAGCTTTCGACTACCGTGAATAAAGCCGCCATGAACATTCCTATTCAAGTCTTTGTGAGGGTGTTTCTTTGAGGTAAATACCTGAGTGTGGAATGGCTGGATCGTATGCTGTGTGTATGTTTAACGTTTTAAGAAAATGCCGGTTTTCCCAAGTGGTTTTACCATTCCGCATTCCCACCAGCAGGGCCTGGTTGAATTCAGGTTGAATCACACCCTCGACATTTGGTATTATTGGTCTCTAATTTTAGTTATTCTAGGGGAGCGTGGTGCTACCAGTTTGAGGTTTTAGTTTGCATTTTCCTGATCCACTGTGGACGTTAAGAGAGTCTCCATTTCGGCGAGACCCCCCCTTTCCACCACTGTGCTTTACGTACACGGGAAAGTTTGAGCCGACAGAGAAGGCCCAGCACGAGGCCCGGCGGAGGCAACGATCGGAGCCGGGAAGCACAGTCAGCTCAGCGATGGGTATGACCACCCATTGGTGTTGACTCCCAGCCACAGGGCTGGGTGCTTTCTACAGCAGCGTGAGAACTCAGCAGGCATGTGCAAGATGCCTGTAATAGATCATCTCTTTCTTCAACTCCCATTTTTCTTCTGATTTTGGAAAACAGACACAGTTTAAAGAGGAAAACTAAAATTTCCCACAAATCCATGATGTACCAATAATCTTTTTAAGCGAAAGCCTTGGTGCTACATGACTTTCCCATTGCAGCTCTAACAGAATACCGCCTGCTACTTTCTTATCTTCTGGTCTGGAGACCAGAAATCTGAAAAGGAGCCTTACGGGGCTCACATCAAGGTGTTGGCGGGGCTGAGTTCCTTCTGGCAGCTCTGGGGAGAATCTTGCCTGTTTTCGCATCAGGAGGTCCCAGATTCTTTGGCCGGAGGTCCCTTCCGGCAATGACGGCATGCCAGCTTCCACTTCCGCCTTGCCTTCTGACTGTTGTCTCTTTTTCCTTCACTTCTAAGGACTCCTGCGATGACATTGAGCCCTCCCGGATAATCCAGGATAATCTACCCATCTCAAGATCCTTAACTTAATCACCTCTGCAAAGTTCCTTTTGCCCTGCAAGCTCACATATTCACGGGTTCCAGGGATTACAACATGGACATCTCTCAGGGGCCATTATTCTGCCTCTCCCACACACATTTTTTTTTCTATCTAGTATGACAGTAAATGGGAATGGTTTGCAAATCCTCCCTCCCCTTCCTTGTAAGGAGGAAAGCCACTTTTATGGGTATAGAGGAAGGTGTAAGAAGCTGCATGTCTGTTAACCCACATGGTAACACCTGCCAATAAGGATAGCAATAAGAAGCAACAGTGTTTTCTAGTTAATCAAGAGGGTTTTTATCAAAATTGTCATGTATAGTAGACATGAATGAGCAGTTTAAAACAATAAAGATTATATTTTGCTAAAAAAAAAAGATAGCAATAATAAGAAGAATGGGTCACATTTATTCAGTTCTTAATCCACACGACGTTCTATGGAATTCATATACGTATCTGTTGATTTAACCCTTAAAATAACCCTGCCATGGTCTGAAGGTTTGTGTTTCCCAAAAAATGCATATGTTGAAATCCTAACCCCCAATGGTATCAGGAGGTGGGGCCTTGGGGAGGGACTCATGTCGGGAGGGTAGAGCCCTCATGCGTGGGACTAATGCTCTTTTAAAAGAAGCCCTGCAGAGCTCCGTAGCCCCTTCCACCACGTGAGGACACAGACAGAAGTTCTGTGAACCAGGCAGTGAGTCCCTCACCAGACAGCTGATGGGCCGGCACCTTGATCGTGGACTCCCCAGTCTCCAGAAGAGCAAGAAATTAATTTCCACTGCTTATAAGCCATCCAGGTTACGGCATTTTGTTACAGCAACACAAACAGACCGAGAAAGGCTTAGGAAGCTGTCTTGCTGCTCTCGTTGCCATCCTACAGGCGTGGACCTGAGACACAGAGAGATTCGGAAACTCACCCAAGGTTGCACAGCAGGCACCCAACTCAGGCTCTGAGGCTCAAGTGTTCCTTTTTTTTTTCTTTGCTAATGCACAGGGCTAGTCAGGGTTCTCCAGAGAAACCGAGCCAATAGGATGTGTATTTAAAAGGAGATTTATAATAAAGAATTGGCTCACACGATCACGGAGGCTGAGAAGTCCTATGATTTGCCTTCTGTAGGCTGAAGGCTCTGGAAAGCAGGTGATGTCATTCACTTGCGGTCCAAAAGCCTGAGAACCGGGGGGGTGGGCATTGGTGGCAATCCCAGTCTGAGGGTCAGAGGAGATGAGACGGAACGTCCCAACCCAAGCAGGTGAAAGGAACAGATTCCCCTTTTCTCTGCCTTTTTGTTCTGTTCAGGCTCCTCACATGCACACTGTGGAGGGGGGTGCACTGACTCCACTGCTAATGCCACCCGGAAGTACCCCACCGACGCACCTGGATGCCCAGGAAGCTGACACGAAGGAGCCATCACAGCCAGACACGGAGATGATGGCGAGAAAGAGAGAGGAGACGGAGGTGAGAAGGAAGGACGGAGGTGAGCCAGAGCCTACGTGGTGTTTTGGCAGAGAAAGGAGCATGAATGGAAATTTCTAGAGGCAAAGGGAGACGAGTGGGAGGAATAAAGCAGCCAGCTGCTGGAGGTTAGGGAGCTCTGGGAGAAGGCGGTGGAAAGAAGGGCTGTCAGCAGTGGTCCCCGTACGGTGAGCAGCAGAACACTTCCCAGGTATCCCCAAGAAGCCACTGGAAGGCCCACACCACCTTAGCTCCATCTTCACCTCTGTTTTCTTCTCCTTGAGCTCTTGCTGAGGTGAGCTTCCGGCAACTGAGAGAAGGTTTGGTTTTTCCCAGGAATCGCGGCGAGTTATTGTCTCTGCTGCCTTGATTTGCCTCCTGGGTTGTTTGTTTGTTTGTTTCAACCTTTTTCACGCTACAACATAAGCACTTTCCTGTAAGAAAAATATTTTCCAAAACCATGACATGAAGGGCCACCTACCATTTCTCATGCCAACAGCTCATCGCCGTTGGTGTGAGTGACAGTAGCTGTGTGGGGCCGGGATGAAGGGCCGAATGGAAGCGCAGGGCTGTCCTTGGGGGTCAGGGTGGCACTTGGCACCTGTGGCTCCTTGCGACAGTCCCCTCCAGCCTGGGGGGTGTTGGCAGAGAAATAGCAATTACCACGCGGCAGTGCCTGCCTGCTCCCCGCATTCTCCGGAGGACAAAGTGGACTTTTTCTCTCTCGGGGTCACGGCATGAATGTTGCACATAGGGTCCCTGCGGTCAGAAAAGGCGCTCCAGCTGTTCCTTTGGGTGGGACTCAGATAATCTGTCGGAACCAACTTCCATTAGGAGGGAAAAGTGGTCAGCACATCTCAAACCAGACCCATTCTCAAAAACACAAATAAGGCAACCTCATCGCCTTTATTATATATATACTTAATTTACTTATATATAAATTTATATATATATGTGTGTGTATATGTATATATTTGGAGGTTTTTTGGTTTTGGTGTTTTTTTGTTTTGTTTTGTTTTGTTTTTTTGTTTTGTTTTGTTTTGTTTTGTTTTTAGAGAGAGCAGGGGCCAGGGGCCAGAAGGAGAGAGAGAGAATCTGAGGCAGACTCCACACCCAGCATGGAACCCAATGCAGGGCTGGATCCCAAAACTCTGAGATCATGATCTGAGCTGAAATCCAGAATTAGCCACTCTACTGACAGAGCCACCCAGGCATCCCACCATTAATAGTTTTATTATCATTATTATTTACCCTAATAATAAGGGCACTTACTGAATGTGTGCCATTTGGGAAGCGTCGTACGGCATGCTTTAAATAAATTCTCTTATTTAATCTTCATAAGAAACTCCTGAGGGAGACCCCATCCCTCTATTACAAGTAAGGAAGCGGCCTCGGAGATTGTCCCCAGCCTAAGCTCACAGAACGAGTGTGTGGCCATTGGAGCCTCAAGTTCAGGTCTGTTGGATCCCAAATTCCATACCCTTCACCTTGGGTCCAGGGCCGCTTGTGTGTGAGTCTGATCTGAATACACACAGAATTGATGACCTGCCAAAGCAGACAGCTCAGGAGTTCTGGGCCACTGAGATCAGGGTTCCCCGCCTCTTCCTGCCATCACCCCCAGCCTCACTTCCTGGGCCTGAAGCTCTGCCCTCTCCCCGCCGACCAGAGCGCTGCTTGCCTGGAGCGCTGGTCCTTTCCGCCTGCCACCCGGGCATCAGCTGCGAACCCTGCCCACCCCCACAGGGCACTGTCAGATACGAAAGCCTGGCCAAGCAAAACTGGGGTTTGCCTTTATTCCCCCAGGATAGCAGACAAAACCCTGAAGGGCTGGACCCCAGACCCGGCCTCTTCCACCTTTCTCCTATCTGTTGGGGTCCAGGGTCCTGCCCAGCCCAGCTTTCAGGTTTTGTGTAACCACACACCCCCTGCAGCTCCTGTGTTGAGTCTGTTAATACACATTCTGCCTTGGTCTTTAGAAATGCTTTTGCAGGGAGGAAGCTGGGATGCCGTGAGGTACTGCAAAAAATAAAACATTTGGCATTTATTATAAATAACATTTTAATAGTACTCACTTTATTTTCAAGTAAAAATCCTTATTACTCGCACGTTCTCTAGCTGCATGCATTTCAGTTTTTTTTCAGAAGTGACTATAAATCTAAATCTCGATCGCTAAATAAACTAACCAACGCTCATTAAGAAGGTTCTAGTCTATATCCGTACCGTAAACAGGACAAGAAAAAAATCTAGTATCATGGCACTGGAAGTCGAGAGTGCCAAGATCTTAGGAAAAAGTGGTAATCACTTATCACTTATTATAATTCATTAAGCTTGTAGGAAATATTTAGATACTTAATTGGCATTTAACAAGATAGCTATAGAGAGTAAATGAGACATTAAATTCTCTTCTTAAATGCCCATTAGATTTGCTTTAGAAATTAATTGATATCTAATTCATTTGCTATCAACTATTTTATCCTTTGCCAGCTGAGAAGTTCAACATATTAATGATAAACAGAGGCAGGAGAGGGGAGACATACTTTCTGAGCTCTGTGTCAGCCTAATTTAAAGGCAAAAGGTCCCTATGATGCCTCAGCCCCTTCCAAGGACCATCGTCTTTGGGTTTAGAGGGAGAGACCCCGTCAGACCTGTCCAAACCCTCACCATCAAAGGCCCACCCATACAGACGACACATGAGGGGACCAGAAAGCCTCTCCACGAGGACCAGGTGGGATATCGGCACACGTATGTTCAAACTTGATGGAATGTGTGCACATGGCATCCAGTACCTCGGGGCCAGGCCTTGGGAACATGGAGGAGGCATGTTTTGGGTTACTCTTGACAGGAGAGCAGTGGACTAAAATGAGAAGGAGAGGACAGGAAGCTGAGCTCTCCAGATGCCCCTGCAAGAAAGGACTTGCTGCCCCCAAACACTGGGACAGCAGCCAGCAGATTTCCCACCCACTCCTTTGGGCTTTGCATAAGGTGCAGAAAGCTGCCCGCAGTGAGGGTTTCTGGGGCAGCCCCCAGCCCCTGAATGATTGCAGGACGCATTACTTGCGCCGACTGTGGAACAATCCTGATGGGTCGTGTATGCTACAAAAGTCCTGGGGGAGTTGGCCAAGGCTCTCTGGATGCATTAGAGCTCAAACTTTTCCTTTGCCCGATCCTAATTCCTTTCCTTCTCGTGCCTAGATACTGATGCCGGACCAATATCCCACATATCGTGTGTCTCACCATCTGCTTCTGGAGAACCGAATTTGCAACACGCAGCGGGAAAGGAGGATGCTTGTGTCCATTACAAGTCCTGGACGGCTTGTGCCCCAGCATGTTGAAGCACTAGGTTCCTTCAAACTGCCCACAGCTGTTTCTGGGAGTCACCAGGTAGTGTTTCCCAGGTATTGCCCATGGCCATGGCCAGGGCTCAGCTCTTTTTGATCTTTCCTGCTCTATTGTTTTTGCCTCTGCCCAAAGTTACGTTGCCTATTTATGGCAATATTTTCTTCTGTGGCAGAAATTGCCAGACAATCGCTTTATCTGCCTCTTCTCTCTGGGCAAAAAACTAGACTGTACACCCCCCCACACACACACCCGGTCAAGTGTGACCCTATGATTCAGGTCCAGACAACAGAAAGTAAGCAGGGGTGATGAGTGGAGTGTCTCTTTCGGGCCTGGCCACACCACACACATGATTCTCCAAGAGCTCCCCTCTTCCACTGGCTGAATGCAGATGACTCTGAGACCCACGATGGAAGAAGCCTAGATCTCAATGTTTGGCCAACATGGAAGGCCTCCCTCAGGTCAGGAATACCCATTTCCTTAAGTGAGAGGTGAACCTTTATTGCCATAAATCACCAAGATTTGGTGGTTTATCAGTGACAACAGCTACTGTTGGATGAACTAAGATGGCGCCCATCAGGTACCACTGCCTAAGGCCAGGCACTCTGGGGGACACTTCTGCCATTTCCTTGTATACCTCCATTACCTACCGATCACCTCTCCTGCCACTGATGAGACACTGTAGACCTAAGATCTCAAAACGACCCCATGTTCTCAACACACAGAAGTCAAGAAGAGTTTCTGAGACTGTGAGCAGAACACGTCTCCATCCTTCTTCTGTGTCATTATGCATTAATGAATGGGCCTCGAAGTAATGCTAATCATACCCTAACATAACAACTATCTGAAAACAGCTCTTTAGCATTTTATTGAAGCAGGATCTTCTCTCCACAAGAGGCTGACCCAAGAGGTCCATAGGACCAACATGAAGCTCTACTCAGAATTTCCCCTTCCCTTTGGGCGACTAGAGTTTGGGTTTGCTATTCCTGACTCTCTCCTCCTGATCTTGAATTTCCCCCATGAAGCTCCTCAGTCAGCCCTCGGGGCAAGCAGACTTCTGAAGGATTGGCTTTACCAAGTTCTCGTATGTGGCTCCATGAGGGCAGGGGCCTCGCCACTGTATCCTCAGCATCTAGATAGTTTCTAGTGTATAGACGATGCAGTCATGTCTGTTAAATGAACAAAGGATGTGTGTAATTGAGTAAAGAGCAGAACGTATCATCAAGAGAGACCTTTTGTGGGGCGCCTGGGTGGCACAGCGGTTAAGCGTCTGCCTTCAGCTCAGGGTGTGATCCCGGCGTTATGGGATCGAGCCCCACATCAGGCTCTTCAGCTATGAGCCTGCTTCTTCCTCTCTCGCTCCCCCTGCTTGTGTTCCCTCTCTCGCTGGCTGTCTCTATCTCTGTCAAATAAATAAATAAAATCTTTAAAAAAAAAAAAGAGAGAGAGAGACCTTTTGCTGTCCCGCACTGTGGTCAGTCTTAGGGAAGAAAACACTGGGTGAGAGAGAGATGCCCTTGAGAGTTCTGTGTTTCTGCTGCACTTGACCCTGTCAGATACTCACCCAGCCTGATTACCATCTGTGAGGACTAATTTTTTTAAAAACAAACTTTATTTTCACTGAAACAAGAAAATAGCTATAACCACAGCCATAAACTATGAAGCAGGCTAGCCAAATACCATGGAATCTGTAGCAAAACAAGGTGAAAACTTGACATCTCGCATTTCTCCTCAGACCTTGAACATAGAACAATTTTTTTGGAAGTGACAATTCAGATCTTAAGAACCTAATCTAAGAGTGCTTTGATTAGAGCCACAGGGTCTAGGGGGATGATCAGATCTCTAGAGCAGGGAATACATTCCTCTAGAAACTTCCAGAGACAGGGGGTTCTGAAGAAGACACTAGAGACACACCAACTCCAATCTGTCTTGTTAGCCTTCTAGATGAAGTTGTCAAAGGTCAGGGGAGGTAAAAGCAAAAAGGTAGCACAGAGAGCCTTGCTACTCAAAGTGTGGTCTGAGGGCACTCAGCACGTGATACTTCATTACACGTATCAACTGACTGGCCTTAGTACCCAGATAGTTAGTCAAACACTCTTCTAGTGTTTTTGTGAAAGTATTTTTCGATTGGATTAATATTTGCCTCAGTGGTCTTTGAGTAAAACAACTTGCGCTACACAATGTGGGTGGGCCTCATCTAATCAGGGTAAGGCTTTAAGAAAAGAGAAGAGAAGAAAAAAAGAAAAAAGAGAAGAAAAGAAAAAAAAGAAAAGAAAAGAAAAGAAAAAGAAAAAGAAAAACCTGGAAAGCAGAGGAATTCTACCAGCAGACAGGCTTTGGACTAAAATCACAACTCTTCCCTGGGTCTCCAGCCTTCCAGTCTGCCCTGCAGATTTTGGATGCCAGCCTTCCAAAATTATGCAAGCCAATTCTTTAAAATAAATATCTCCCCCTGTTCTCTTCTGTTTCTCTGGAGAACTCGTACTAACACACCATTCAAAAAACATCTCTAAATCCACTTACCCCTATGTCCTTTTTTCTACAACCTTTCATCCTCTAGGAAGACAAGAACAGCACCTGTCCCAGGCCTCTAAATTCATGGTATATTCTACTTACCCAGCATTTTGCATTGACTGATATATATCGAAAGTCTTATAAGTTGCAGTAACTTTCTTGATGTAGCTGAAATGAGAGCTCCTGGGGGGCAAAAAATTGCCTAATGTACCTAAGCACCAGTTTGCAGCTTCCAGTGAGGTACCTGGGCCGCTGGAGGGGAAATGAAAGTCTGACAAAGGCTGGAGTGAGCCACCGTACTCAGTGTAACAGATGTGTCTAGGACCTCATTTTTCCTTCTTGTATCAACTCTTGAAGGTCTCTCTTTTTTTTAAGATTTTATTTATTTATTTATCAGAGAGATTAAGAAAGAAGAAAGAGAGGAGAGAGCACCAGCAGGAGAAGCATCAGGCAGAAGGAGAAGCTGGCTCCCCGCTGAGCAAGGAGCTCAATGCGGGACTCGATCCCAGGACCCCGGCATCACGGCCTGAGCCAAAGGCTGGTGTTTATCCGACTGAGCCATCCAGGCGTCCCAACTCTTGAAGGTCCAGTATCTTCAGTGATGGGACATTGATGTCATACAACTTCAACTGTTCTCAACATTCCACCAGTGAAGTCTTGTCTACACGCCAGCCAAGCAGCTGGACCTTCAGTCGGTTCAGCCGGCTGTGGTAGGACAATCCATGAGCTGTCCCAGCAGTCCAGCTCCTGTCCCTTCACGCCATCCTACGTGGTCTTAGACTATAGCACTCTGCACAAGCTGTCTTTAAATACTGCATCATGAACAAGGAAAGAGAACGTGTCTTACTCATCTCTGGTTCTCAAACATCCCTGAGTAGAAGGATCACCTGAACATCTTGTTTAACCTGCAGAATTCTACTGCTTCTCAGTGTCCTTTCCCTCCCTCCACCCCAGGATTCTGATTCACTGGTAGGGGGCAGATCCCTAGAATCTGCTCATTCAACAGATTCCCTAGAGAATCCCAATGTAGCTGGTTCATGGACCACACTGAAAAACTCCTAGCTAGAGAATTTGGGTTTCTCAACTAGATTCATTGACAAATGAAATGAATAGAAGTTAAAATAGTCACGACAGTAACTCACTGACCTTTCCTCTGCAGGTGAAAGGTTACTTCCAGCTACTTTAATTCCCTGAACCCAGAGCTAGCTAGTCTTGCATGCTGGTTCACAGGCTTCCTGAAATATGGTCAAGTGACAAGTTGTTGTTGCTGTCTCCAACCTAAGAGGTGAGTATCTGCTGGCAGTCCCAGACAGAAGGAAAGAGGCTCTCAGACCCTCTTCTATGAATCCAGTCCTCCCAGTTTTTATTAAATCATCTAATACTGAGAAAGGCAACCATAATTATAAAAGACTTAAGGAGGACCAAGAAAGGAAGGAGATGTTTAGACTTTCCCTCGCCCTCATCAGCAAATGCCTACTCAGATCAATCCAGGTTGGTGACACTTTGGTGAATTCCAAGCAAAGGGCAGCAAGCCAGCATCGTGTAAGGAACAAGCCAAAAGCTCCCAGATCCGTGGCCCACGAATTCACGGATTCTCCAAACCAGACTCATGAAGCCCAATGACAACCACAGTCAACCTAGAACCCAGCTCGACTCGGTGGGTCATCCGAAGCTCGGTGTGAACAAATTCCACCCCACAATATAAGTCCCAGCACAGGCTTCAGAGAGGCAGCGAGACTTGTATCACACTGTGAAGTAGGAATTGCAGGAGGGATGCCCACAAAGCCAGCATGAAGGGTGTGCGGCCGGGACCGCCGGGAGGCCTNNTTCGGTTCCTCCTCACCGCATCAGATCCTGCATCATTTTGCCCTTTGTTGCATCCTGAAAAGTACTGACTCCAGCAAAGTCCGTAGGAAGTGTCTCTAAAACAAAGCTGGTGACTCGATATGGGCTGTTGATAGGCCGAAGCCCATGCCAACCTTTAAAGTAGAAAAGACAGAGGAGGCCGCTCTTGCTTCTCTGAGAGGAGCATGAATGGATCCCAAAGCAGGTTCAACTTAAGCAATATTGAAACTTGAAACTTTCCAGAACAGGATAAAAGGAGCACCTGTAGTCAGAGCTAAGCCCGGAAGCCGGGAGACTGTGATAGTACACAGCACAAAGCAATAAACTCCTCGACTCAGTGACGCTGACAGGGTGGTCTGTGCAGGGAGTTGAGGCATTACAGGAAAGAAACATTAAAAAGAGAGAAATATGGAGTTCTTGCTTTGGAGGGGATCACTGTAGACCAGGGTTGGCAAACTTTTTTTTTTCCTGTAAAAAGCTAGATAGTAAATATTTTAAGCTTTGTGAGCCTTACGGTCTCCGTGGCAGCTACCCAACCCCGCTGTCACACAGAAGCCGTCACAGAAGACATGCACGTGCGTGGGCGTGGCTGTGTTCCAGGAACACTTTACTTCCACAGCCAGCCAGTGGGCCGGACTTGGCTCTTCGGCCAAGTGTGTCGACCCCTGGTCTAGACTAGTAACCGTAGAATGTGTAACATAATTATTCTTGCTGGAGGAAAGAGCGAAGAGAGGAATTGAGTGGACCTTAATGAACTAGGAAAGAAAATGGATAGTTGTTGACAACTATTATATGCCGGGCAGGGTCTGGTCTAGGCTGAAGCAAGAGAGGCGCCCGGGGTGCGGAACTGAACGAGGTGCTCCCTCTCGGAAGCCTGAACTCACACACGCCTGGTGCCAGGCACCCGATGCGTGGTTCCATCCCTGGCCTGATTTAATCCCCACCAAGGCCACTGATGTAGTAGTTATTCACGCCACCACGCCCTTGACAGATGAGGAATTTGAAGTTCATCCAGGTTAAGTGATTAGCTCAAGGTCACCAAGCTTGTAAGTGGCAGAGTTAGAATTCCAGCCTGGATCTACAAACTGTCAACAGCCGTGTTCTTAGAAATGACCATTTATTGGTGGGCAATATGCAGGATAAGGGTGTTTCGCATAAAGGACAAAATGTAAACAAAGACGCAACTTCGCGTGTTTAATCTTCAGAAATGTTTATTAAGGAACCACGAGCAACTAAATGTTTCTGCAGTGTTAATCTGCAGAGAGATTATGAGGTTGGCAAGGAAGAGCCCTGAGGCTTTAGGGTGTAGGCTGCAAAGGGTAGCAAAGGGCACCATTGGAAGACCAGGCGATATGGGTCAAACTCGGAGACTTTCTCAGGTGTCTCATGCCCTGACCCATGCCATCTGGACCTTAGAGCATCCAAGACCCAGGCTATGGCTGGAAGAGTCCCTGGCTCTGTCTTCATCTATGTTCCTGGGGCTCACACATGGTTTTAGTTATTTAGTTATTATTCATCTCTGTTTATCCTCCCCATTCCATTGACCGCCTTCTCTGGCTCAGGCTGGATGCAAGGTGTCAATATCACAGAGACTACTGAGCACCACTCCTACCCTCAAGGAGCTCACCCCAGTCTAGCCAAAGATGCTCTGTAGGAAACAGATATTACTAGAAGAACCAGCCCACCTCACCCCATCGGAACCAACCAAGCGAGGCAAATTCCACCTTTCCCAAGAGTGTCATCACATGCCTGCTAACAAAGCACAACCTCAGAAACCTGGCTAGACCAATGTAGAGCAAAGGGTGTTGTGGTTAACCGTAGATGGCGTTGTTGCCTCTTACCCCTCTGGGCCTGAAGGGACAGTTTCTTTTTAATGGAGGCATTATGATTTGCATACAGCAAATGTACAGATCGTAAGTGTGCAGTTCAATGCATTTGCTTCAAAGGGATGCAGCTGGGTAACCAAAAGAGATGTAGTTGTAAAGGGCTTCTTCCATAAAGAAGAAAACTGGAGGCAAGAGGGCGATTCTGGCCTACTAATGCAATGTCAGTGTCACAGAATCAAAGAGTGCTGGGGACATACAGGGAGGCTGAGCCCCAGTGGGAAGAAGTTGTGGACAAACTTTTTAAAGAAGTGGGATATCTTATTTCCCACCTTAAACCACTTAAATACATTTTCCCCATTGTACAACTCTTCCATTTGCCACATCTTCAGAAGAATCTCCCACCCGTGCAAGACCTCATTCAAGTGGGTTTTGGTGAATGTGCGTGGCTCCGTCTGTGTGTCTACGTATAAGGGTGCCTGCAAACGAAAGAAAGGAGTAGAGTCCCATATTTCGACCACCATCCAGGTGGGAGATAGGGGAACAATTTTCAAGTACAGAGCTGGGGACAAGAATCCAGCGATCTTTCCTTTGGAGCACTTACGGCCATAACAATTTCACATTTCTTTATATCATCGTTGCTTGGGTTACTCTTTGACCCATTGTTCAGGTTGGATTCTCTAAAAACAGATGCTAAGATGGAGTTTGGGGTAGGAGATGTTTATTATGGAAAAAAGGAATCAACACCTGTAGAAGGATGGGGAAGGAAGCATATGTGGTCAGAGGAAGAAGTCAGATCGTGATGCAGACCCCATGAAACTTTGGCCAACCCCTGCAGGGAGCTCCAGAATAAATAGTGTTGGGTCTGGGGGCAGGTTGCCTGGGAAGGGCATGACCTTGGGCGAGGCAGTTCTCTGCAATTAAGGCAAACAGTGACCTCAAATTTCTCTGCGGCCTATACTCCTCTCCTTCCTTGGAGCAATCTGGATGGTGTATCTCTGAACGGTCTACCCCCCCCACACACTATAGAGGATAAGCCACAAGAGGATAAGAATTGTACCTGGTTTTCCTCACCGCTGCATCCACAATCCCTAGCAGAGTGTGGTGCGTGTAAAAGCTACTCAAAAAGTCTTCGTGGTTGAATTAATTACTCAAGGCAAGAGGTGGCCATGACAACATAATACGTCCATGAGTTCTCAGAAATAGAGACCTCTGCTAGTCTTTTCTAGCAAGGAGAAATTCCCCTTACCCCCAAGAAAACCAGCTACATGAATTTAAGATAGAAATATGCACATTCTATGGAAACATGGCAGAGTATCCAAGTGTCTCACGCAAAGCTCTTGGAGCAGATGAGATTTGAGTTGAGGCTTGAAAAGATCATTTGAAATGTATCGGGCAAAAATGGGTGTGCCTGGATGCAGGCAAAGTGGTAGTGAAGAAAGAATTGCAATTATAGCTGATGGCGCCCTTTGCCAACAGAGGCAACCAATAAAATGGGGAGGAAGGGAGGATACGTTCCGTTTTGCTCACGTCTGGTCAACACGAGGCTTGCAGTAGGCAGATGCGCGTGTATGTGAAGCTTAGAGGCGAGCGCCAGAGCAAAATCACCCAGGAAGAGATAGTCCCCCAATTTCTCCAATTGAGGGGAAAGAAGGAGTCAAAGAAGGAAAGCTGATACGCCGAGAGATCTGGGATGGGGATGAAGAAGAGGGTATATTATTTAAGGTGTCTAATAAAGTCACAACAATAAGAGGTGACCTCTCCCTATCGCTCATTTCTCCATCTCTCTGCCTCTCTGCCCCTTGCTTTGTTCCCCTGCACAGACAGACTCCTCCACACGTCAGCGAGCACTTCTGTGTTCACAAACCAAGGGCTCCGTGAATGCAGAGGAGAAGTGCTCCCCTGTCAATTCATGTTGGAAATTTCCAGGGAATGACTGTGATGATGAACCGCGTGTCTGCCTTGAACTGATCACCATGGTCAAGGGCCGTGATGGACGCAGCCGGGGTCACGTGTCCTGTGTTGTCAGAGTCGTGGCTTTGGTCACCAGAAGAAGGGGAAAGTGTGCTAGATAGACAAAAACTATAGATGCCACAAGGATTTAGAAAAGGCCACAGCAGGGGCGCCTGGGTGGCACAGCGGTTAGGCGTCTGCCTTCGGCTCAGGGCGTGATCCTGGCGTTACGGGATCGAGCCCCACATCAGGCTCCTCTACTATGAGCCTGCTTCTTCCTCTCCCACTCCCCCTGCTTGTGTTCCCTCTCTCGCTGGCTGTCTCTATCTCTGTCGGATAAATAAATAAAATCTTTAAAAAAAAAAAGAAAAGAAAAGAAAAAAAAGAAAAGGCCACAGCAAGACAGGCAAAGGAGGATAAGAGTGCAGGAGAAGAATGCCCCATGGCTGAATGAATTTCATAGGCCCTTAAACACATCCACAGATCATACACACAGACACACACACACACACACACACAAACACATACACAAACACACAGAGACTAAAACAAACAAAAGCATAAAAAACAAACAAAACCTTGGTGACTTAAAACACCAGCAATTTATTCTCAAACAGTTCTGGAGGTCAGGAATCCAAAATCCCTCCGAAGTCTCTCAGGGACCATCCTTCCTGGCCTCTTCCAGCTTCCGGGGGCGCCAGGACTTCCTTGGCTTGTGGCCGAGTCTCTCCAACCCCCATCTCCATCTTTACAAGGCCTTCTTGTATGAGTCTGCATCTCAAATCCTCTGGACCTTTCTCTCAGAAGGACACCTGCCCTTGGATTTGGGGGTTACGCTAAACCCAGATGACCTCATCTCAGATCCTGAACTTAGTTACAGTTGCAAAGACCCGCTTTCCCAGGAAGGTTACCTACACAAGTTCCAGGAGGTAAGACTTCCACATATCTTTTGGGGAGCCACTATTCAATGCACTACACGCAAGGCCAATATATGGAGCGGGTTGTACATAAGACTGTGGAAGGAGGCAGCGACGGGCATACTGGGGAGTGTGTATCCCATCCCAAACCATCCATGTTCACTCTGTGTGGCCAGACTAAATGCATCCAGAGCCCAGCTATGGTCCCCGGCTGTCCAGTTTGGAATGCAGGGCAATCCCTGATGCTCTTCTTCGTGGATGATACCTTCATAGTGAATTCCTGAAACGCAAATCACAATCGCAATGACAGCTAGAGATGCCAGATTTTTCCTAGAGCCTGATGTTCAGCTCAAAACTGACTCCCCCATCTACTCTCTGCTTGGCAGGAACTGGCAGAGAGATTTTATCACATATGTAGACTGACAAATGAGTCCGTGGCTAAAGGCCATTCCGGTTGGGCACAAACCATAAATCTGACTCCAGCAAACAAACAAAGCTCCACGGAGTGGCCCAAGCCAGGACTGCATTTGTCACTGAACCCTCAGAACTCAGTCCTAGAGCTTCTTTTTCTGGCTGAGGTCCGGGGCCTGCCTCCTGGATGTTCGACACCTGCCTTGCTGTCAAAGGGGCCGGGTGAGAACTCTGTTCAACAGCCAAAAAAACAGTGAATCCTGGGCCCTCAGCCATGTTCTCTGTGTGTCTGTCTGTCTCACGTCTTCCGGAGGCTCGGTTTAGTAGTGACTAGTTAATATCATTGCTTTTGCTTCTAGAGAAACCCTCAGAAGATAAGCCAACCATATGGTGTGGAAAAGAGGGAGTCCACTAGCAATTAAGGACTAGAAGAAGATCATACTCGCTCTGCAAGAAGGAGGAGAGGAGGTCACTCACTGGAGTGAAAATGCTCCCAGGGGGCATGAAGCAAAACTCAGAAGTCCGGGAGGGAAAGAGTTTTGTTAGCATCAGATCACAGCCTCGTCCTGGACCATGGATCAGACACTGAATCGCTTATCTGGTGGCAGGTGGGTGTCAGAGCTGGCTACTGGGGACGGCAACGTGTGTCGCCAGGCAGCAGGGGCCCTCCTCCAGATTAACGGCGAGCACACAGTGTGACAAATCCAGTGCAATCAGGTGCGAAATCCCCCGAGTAGTAACATCTCCCCATCATTCACTCCAACTGCCTCCGGAGCCGTGCACCTGATCCCGAGAACTCACTGCTCACTGAGCTCTGCACAGGTAAACCTTCGGAAGTCTTTCTCCCAGAGCCCCGGGGCACCGAGAGGGTTAATCTTGTCATGTCAAGATCCTCCTCAGATGCCAGACCAACTCAGCATCAATTTGACACAGATTTCTTTGGGGGAATCTGGGTTAATCTTTCTGGGCAGGCTGTCCATTTGACAGACGGGGAAGAGTTCAGGAGTCAGCGTCTACACCTCCTGCCTGACCCCCCCACACGCACCCCCAGCCTTGTCTCGGAATTAAAAATTAAAAAGGGAAATTAAATTTAAAAAAAGCAATCTGATGTTTACAGGCCCTCATAGGTAATTTATAAATGTTGCATCGCAGGTCCCGTTTTGTTTAAAGTACTTAATTTGGAGAGCGGCTTCTGTGGGAATGCAGAATCGTCCCAGATGCCCCCAGGAAGATGCACTGAAAAGTGCAAAAGGCTTGGCTGACATCAGTGACTGAGCCAGGGATGGGTCCCCAGTTTCCTAAGGATTCCTTTGCTCCTCCATGCATTTGCAGATTACCTACACAAGCAACACTTTGCCCTCCGTGTCTGCTATGTATCTGTGTGCTAAGTAAATTCACAGAGGCATGAATACTCAAGGATCCCAAAGATGGTAGACTACATGCAACATGGTACCCCTGATCGGTTTTTGGAACCGAGAAATGGGCAAACGTGGAAAAGCTGGTGACATCCAAATCAAGCGGGGAGTTTGGTCACTTGTAATATACCCATGTTAGTTTCTCTGACAAAAGAAACTATGGTTAGGAAGGGTTAACATGAGAGGAAATTGAGCAACGGGCATATAGGAACTCTCTGTCTTTGCCATTTTTCTGTAAATCTAAAATTATTCCAAAGTACTTTTTTCTTCACTTTAAATTTTTAAAAAATGCTCGAGGTCACCAATCGTGTTTGCTAACTCTTCTCTGGCCTGCAGATCTGAAAAGTAAATATTTGCACCTGGCCACACTGTTGCAGCCACCACCCAGTGTAAGGAGAGCAGATTGCACTCCTGACCCCTTTTTTCTCTTTCAATCTTGTGTAGGCTTCACAATTTGCAAATCACATTATCTATTAATCTTTTTACTAATTTCTTGTCTGTTTCTCCCGGTAGAATGGAAGCTTGCAGAAGCATGGCACATGACTACCCCATCTCATTTCTCTATTTCTGCTTCCTCGCAAGGTACCTGGTAAATGGGGTGTGGTAATACAACCTTATTCAGCCGAAGAATAGAAATTCCTATTTCTCCCCTCCCTACCCTGCTGTTAAGATCCTCCACTTCTGGGATCAATGGCTCTGGCAGGTATTTAAACAGACACCAAGCAACACGGAGCCAAGGGAGGGGAGTATGATGAGCTCCATGCAGCTAGGAGTATGCGTATCTTCTTCCTGTCTGGGATAGTTGATACTAAACACCTTTGGGTCGAACGTCTGGAAATGTGGAACAAAGAAAAACAGAGGGATGGGGCTGCAAGATCCCATAGGAACTGAGGGAAGAATCTGGATGAGGGGTGACGGAGGAAGAGAAACAGTTAATAAAAATGAAGAGCATGATTACTATTCCCTAGTAAGTTCAGTTTCTCCTGGTATACAGGATTTTGCAAAACAGAGTGGAAAGGGGGTGCTTGTCATAACAGATCGGGCCCATCATTTTAGCGCAGTTCAACATTTTTTAATCCTTCCAACTTTCCAGATTTCATCTATGGTGCTAGGAATTTGAAGATTGCTAAGACATAGTCATGGTCCTCCAGGAATGTATCATCTTATTGGAGAAACAAGTAGATGCACCAAAAGTTATTTGTGTAATTCAGAAAGTACAAGGGTAGTTACATGAGTGAGATAAGATGAGAACGCTGGGGGAGGTATGGGGAAGGGGGCTTTCTGAAGGAAGTGATGCCTGACTCAGTCACGCAGCAGAAGCAGAACTTACCCTTCTGCCTTCGGTACAGGCAGAAGGAATAGCTTGAACAAGGAAAGGAGGAAGATATAAGAAAGTGCAATGCTATAGGTATAGGAGTTGACAACAGCTGTCCAACAAACTTGTTGAAATAAAATTTATCATGGTGGGTCTCCATTGATTGGTTAATTCATTCCACAAGTATTTACTGAGAGGCTACTTTATGCCAAGCCTAGCAGAAGGTACCTAGGATGTCTAGCTCAAGTTTCATGTCTAAAAAGAACTCACATTTCAAGAAATTAATTGCAACACTGCAATGGGTTTGAAAGACCTCACCCATGATCCACTCTGGACCAAGAGCCTTACTTTAAAACATTTTTTATCTTGGTGCTGGATATGTATCCATTCCTCAGTCAATAGCACTATTCATATCCCCTGCCCTAATTGTTTTAATTAAGATATTAAAATTTATTCAGAAACTGTACATGGCATTCCCTCTTTTAAAAATCTACGTGTAGCTGCCCTATTATATAAATCTCAGTCACAATTTCACATATTTGTGTTGGGCTCTTCTTGATTAGGCTTGTACACATCTAAAAAAGTTTTTGCTTTGTGGATTTGTTTTTTCAAAATTGTTTTCATTTCTTTTCTTGTGCTATTTTTATCCTGGTTTTGCTAATCTTCAGATAACTTCTCAAATTGAATGCTTTGCTTTAATTCTTTATTATTGGATACTAATGCTATGATTTTGTTGCTTGCTATAGTTTTGACACTATCCCATGAGGTCTGATATGCAGTAGGCCCATTATCTTCTAAATAGTTAATGTTAGTTTTTAATATTCATATGATTGATGAAAGAGATTTTTCTTTACCAATGATTTCCAAGTGTTTTTTGTTTTGGTTTGGTTTGGTTTGTTTTTTAAGAGAGGGTGAGAGAGGAGGGGTAAAAGAAGAGGGAGAGAGAGAATCTTAAGTAGGCTCCTTGCCCAGCATGGAGCCCAATGAGGGGCTCAATCTCACAACATTGAGATAGAACCTGAGCCGAAATCAAGAATCAGACACTTAACCAACTGAGCCACCCGGGCTCCCCCCAAAAGGTTTTTATTTAAACCTATTTTTTCAATTTCTAGAATTAATTGTACTCTGGTTAGACAATGTGAGCTGTTTAATTTCTACTCATTAGAATTTATTGAGGATGTCTGCATGGCCATCTTAAGACTATGACAAATTTTAGTAAATATCTATGGATTTTGGAAAGAAAATTTTTTTTCCTTCTTATGGAAGCTAATGTTAAATATTCATATATTCGGCCTAATAAATTTTAATATAAAATTTCATATACAGATTTTTGTCTTCATGATCTATGAAAGAATGAAAGTTTTTGTTTCATTTTCCATAAATAATATATATGAAATATAATGAATGAAGACTATTACAACATCATTTAGGATAATACATTTTATCAACACAAACTACTATCCTACTTACTGTATTGTACTTTAAATTATACTTTGGGTGGTATTAATTCTCCACCTCTGCTTTTATTTGCATATGCCTGGAATATCTTTTCTAATTCTTTTAGTTTTAATGTTTGCCAGAGAATCATAAGCTGCATAAAGTTAGATTATTCTTTAACTCAATTTATCTTTTAATAAAAGGATTTAAACCATTTGCATTTATTGTAATAATCGATTCATCTACTCTCATTTTCTTTAAATGCTTTCTTTCTCTTTCTCTTGGGAAAGCTGAAAAATGAGATAAATAAACAAAAAATTGCAGAGCTGTACCCAAAGTCCAGCTTACACCATGATAAGTCCGCTATGGTTAAAATTCTTCTTCCTTCCGTCTCTAGGTCAGACAAAGCTTGAGGTCTCCTCTCTATTTACATGGCCCCTGGGCTTCCTTTTCCATGGAATGGGACCTCCCATTAATAAGGAAAGCTCATTTATTATCTTAATTTTCCCCTGAAGACATATAAAAATACGTATAATTTTAGAATTAAACTGATCTATTAGTGTTGGGCATGAGAAGTGATCAAAGCCATATAATTGCTGGGGAAGGGCCTGATAAAATCAGAATGCTTCAGTTTATGAAGGTGTGGCAACTGTCACTAGAAGGCAGAAATGTATAAGGAAAAGACAGATTGAGACCTTCTAGAATAAATATCCCCAAATTCAAGGAGAAAGCTGCCACCTCTACTGGTATCCTGATGAGGTTACCTCTGACACCACTAGATGATTGGCGTGAAAGGCTTGTGTGTGGAGGAAGCCACTCTCAGGAGCGTCTCATAAAATGGAGAAACAGTTTTTTGTGACCCAAATAAGTCCACATCAAACATGTACACGTTTGAGACAGTCTGGCCAAGTTTACTTTCTTCTCACTCCTATTCAAGTCTGATTGATGTAATCTTAGGTTTTTTTAATTAACAAAACAATTTTACATCATGAGTTTCCTTACGTTTCATGTACATTATAGTATAATCATAGTAACTAGAATCATTCTACTAAACTCTGTATTTTACAGTTTTATTTGTTTTCTTCCAATTATTTATTACCATGATTTCGCATTCATTTTGTTTCATTTTGGGTTTTGTTTTGCTTTGCTTTGCTTTGCTTTGTTGACTCTTCTCTACCAAGTTACTTACATGAAAATTTTGTCTTTAAGAGAGTATTGACTTTCCGGATGTCTGTCTTTCCAAAAATGGCTTCCTTTTGCTCTGAAACAGCCACACTCAACTAAGTAAAGAATTTTTAAATCTCAGTATTTTCATCCTCAGAATGTTATAACCATTGCCTTAAGCATTTAGAGTCCTCCAAAAGATCTGAGATCATTCTGGTGTTTGCTCTCTAAGTGATCTATATATTCCCAAGCATAGACGTTTCTAGCAAAATTTATTTTAACTTTCAAATTCAAAATACTTTCATTGGACTGTGTCTAATATTGCCGTGTTTGACTATTTTTTAATAATAGCAGCACAGTGACTTGAACCAATTAACAAAGCCATTTTTTCAGACCTAAAAAGTTCTTTCTTTTCTTCTTTGATTTTTATCTCTCCTCTGTCTTTCCCTTCCATCCTCCTCTAAGATTTCCCCTGGATCTTTCCTCTTCAATCTCATCACCATTTTTTTTTTTAAATCTGTCTTTCCTCTGAATTCTAAGAGAATGTCTTAAGCTTTTCTTCTTTTTCAGTCATTCAGCTTTCTGGAGGCATGCTGTCCAGTATAGAAGTCACCGAACCCATGTGGCTATTTAAATTTTAAAAATAAGAAGTTTAGTTGCTCCGTTACAAGGGCTCAGCCATCACATGGGGCTGGTGGCTACCAATGGTTAGTACAGGTAGAGAAAAGAAAGGACAAACTACAGTTCCTGGGTCAAATCCAGCCCACAGCTGTTTTACAAATTAGGTTCTCCCTTCAATCATTTATTTTAATTGTGGCAAAATACACATAACATAAAATTTGCCTTTTTTAAAAAAGATTTTATTTATTTGAGAGAATGAGAGAGAACGCTGTGGGGGAGAGGGTCAGAGGGAGAGGGAGAAGCAGATTCTCTGCTGAGGAGGGAGCCCGATGCGGGGCTTGATCCCAGGACCCTGGGATCGTGATTTGAGCCAAATGCAGCCGCTTAACCGACTGAGCCACTCAGGTGCCCCTAAAATTTGCCATTTTCACCATTTTAAGGTGTATAATTCAGTGGCATTTAGTGCATCCTCAATGTCGTGCAACTGTCACCACTATTTTGCCCCAGAACTAAAGGAAACATCATTTCCATGGAGCAGTCACCCTCCATTGCCCATTCCCCCCAGCTCCTAAAACCACCAACCGGCTTTCTGTCTCTATGATTCAGCTATTCACATAAATGAAAGCCAACCTATGGCATCTGGCTTCTTTCACTCAGCGTAATGGTTCCAAGGTTCATGCAAGTTGTGGCATGAATCAGTCCATCAATCCTTTTTACGGCAGGATAGTCTCCCATTATATGGCTGTATCACATTTGTTTATCCGCTCCTTTGTTGATGGACACTTGGGCTGTTTCCACCTCTTGACTGTTGTCAGTGGTGCTGCCGTGAATATTTATGTACAAGATTTTTTTGAATACCTGTTTTCAATTATGGCAGCTACATACCAAGGAGCGGAATTGCTAGGTCAGGTGATCATTCTATGTCTAAGTTCTTGAGAAATGGCCACACTTTTTTCCGCAGAGGCCACACCATTTTACATTCACACTAGTCACGTATGGGTTTCAGTTTCTCGCCATCCCTGCCGACACTCATTATTTTCCCTTTGTCCTTTTTTAAATTACAGCCATCCTAGTGGATGTGATGTGGTATCCGTGGACTGTTTTGGTGCATCCATGAGCTAAGAATTTGTTTTTTTTGGTAAAGTTTTGTTGAAAAAAAAAATTGAGAATCTGCAAGGGACTGTGTGTGGCCCTCAAAGACTAAAATCTTTACCTATCTAGTCCTTTACGTACAAAGCTTTCCAACCCTTGATGTAGAGCATTGTACCATTGCAGAAATATCTTCAGCACAATGCTCCGAGTGTGTAATGAACCGGCTAGTGCCTCAACTGTGGTTTTATTTTTTTTTATTTATTTTTTTTTATAATGATTTTTTATTATATTATGTTAGTCACCATACAGTACATCCCCGGTTTTCGATGTAAGGCTCGATGATTCATTAGTTGTAACTGTGGTTTTAAATGCAGCAATCTTGCGTTTCGCCCGCATCTATTCTTTCCTAGTCTTAGTTTATTTCCTGCTTCCTCGCATTTTTTAGGCGTAACATCCTCCTGAACGTTGTTGAAGATGCTAATTCTAACTTTTCTGAACCTTTCTCTTCTTATAACAATTGAACGTGGATCTCCACGTTCTCTCGCTATTCAAAGAGGACCCCTTCTTCTTCTGACAAGCTCTATCCTTCCATATGTCTGCAGAATTTCCTCTCTTTGCTCATCCTGAGAAGAAGAGTTGGAGCTGAGACAGACTTTGGCAGATGGTGTGGGTCCTTGTCTCCTTCTTTCCCATAGAGCACAGTTTAGATTTCTTTAATGCTGTGAGCTCGAAAATCCTGCAGCCTAGGACAAGTGGAAATGGGGCCCAAGTTAGACATGTTTTATCATTTCAGCATTAGACTGAAGAGTTCCCCTCCTTTATTTCCTTTATTTGGAAATGGCAATAAACTCATTGCATAATACCCACCCTCTTGACAGGCCCAGTCACACGGCTGGGTGTGACACGGGCAGATGCAATGTTCTTTGGTCACCCTCCTTGCCGAGAATAAGTTTACAACGCCTGGCGTGACCACCCAGAGTAATTTGTGGGGCCCAGATGTGCCTCCCAAAATACCCACGGTCTCCCCTTCCAATCCTCCCTGTGGACTGATAATGCCGTTCTACCAGTTTCTTTCCCAGGTCCTGCTTGGGCAAACTCTTGCCTAGCATATGGGAAGCAACCACTCGAGAAGGTTCATCCTTCAGTCCATTCTCCTCTGAACTGTAGCCGGCAGGAGCTCTGATAATTGTGACACATAAATGGCACCATTCCTCTGTTGCTCTGCTGACATACGATTTGTCATTACATCCTGTTGGTAAGTAACGGGACTAAGGATACTGTGGTAAGCTCTTCACGCTTACAATGTCATTTATCCGTAAACCCCAATTTAGATGTCATCGTTATAGTTTGGGCGGGCATAATTTAGGAAAACGACGCGTTACCCTCAGTTATCTATACCTTTAGAAATCCTAGGGGTTAGAAACACGAGGACAGGAACCAGACATCACCAGCCTTCTGGGACAGGCTTAGCCTGGTTCCAAGAAGTGCCCACAGGAAAACCGAAACCTTCCAACTAATAGATGTTGCAGACGTGATGAGAAGCATTGTGTTTTCCCGGGACCCAAATTTCTAGATGAATTATGAAAAGGAATCCGTCTTTCATCTGCATGTTTGACAGGGTGCAGATGAAAGATCCCTCTCAGACGGTAGGCGCTACGCAAATATATGGTGAAAAACGTCTGGCTGGCTGACTTGCTGAAAGCCTGGATTTTTCACTCCTCATCCAGATGTTTTGGCTTCACGGAGGCTCTGGCAGCATCTGCCAAGCTGATTTGTGATCTCCGAGTGAAGGGCGGCCCACGAGCCCCGAGCATCTTACCGGCAAATGAGCACACGGCATCGTCGTCTGTGAAATGAGGTCTCCCCGGCTGCGGCCCAGGCGTGACAGACCCGCCGGTCCACTTCCAAGTGCTTCTGACAGACGAGCCCCCCATTTGCATGCATTTCATCATGACACCTGCTGAAACTGTTACGTTATTATTAGTACTGATAATGGAGTCTTCAGCAGGAATGTATTCATATTTCTAATGTTGTCAGTGCAGATTGTTTGGCTGTTAAGGAGAAAGCCTATCAGACATAAATATTTATGCCTGGGTGGGTGTCAGATTCTCTAATCAGGAAATGGATTGGCCTTAATTGAATCTTGGGGACAAATTCAGGCTCAGCGTTGATTGTGTGGCGGTTTGCTTCTTGGGAGCAGGCTTCCCTCGGACTATCCCCAGGATTCTGGCGCGTGTGAGCAGGGAGGGGCGCTGGAAACTGAGTGATGTGGACGAGGCATCGTTTGGGAGGAGACCAGCGGGGCTTCATAGGACCAGATAAAGGGAATGCCACCAATCCAGAGCTGGCTTCCCAAAAGCAGGCCTGGGGCTGTGATCCCCATGAAGACAAGGACTGTGTCCTGAACGCTGTTGTTCTCTCCTTGTCTGTCTGCTCCACTGCCTGGAACGGGATGGCCCCACAATGTGTGTGGGATCAGTACATCGACTGGAGCCAGACATGTGGGTTCCGAGGCTCGGGTGCTTTCTAGCTGTGCACCCTCGGGCAAGCCGTCGGTATCCACAGCCGCACTTTCCCTTCCGCACTCGGCTGCTGAGCACATTCCCTGTGGTCAGGGTGTACGTGCGGTGGATGCTGCCAACAGACCAGGCACGGCTGCAGGTGCTTTGTCTCTGAGCTTGACGATGACCCCAGGGAGTAATCCTTGTAGCGGCCCCACTCTGCAGACGTGGAAAGCGAATGCCAGGTGCTGTGCTCAGAAGAGTAAGAGATTTAGAAGAGACACCCGTGCCTTCCATCCACTCAAGTCCAGTGGAGTCTGGGCTGGGAGGGAAGGCTCCTGCCTGGCAGGGAGAGGTTATTTCTCAAGTGCCTTGTTGAATATTCTCATGTCTATAAATGTCTCATTCAAAAACAGGTGAGCAATCAGAGGGCTCTTACTGCTGTTTCCTAGAACCTGGTGTGGAGATGCTCTCAGTAGAGTCTCCCTGCTTGAATGGACAGGTGGGTGGAGTCATGGGGGACTGATGGGTGTGGGGGAGGGGGCAGACTACGAAACAAGCGAATCTCCCAGAGAAAGAACTGGTCTCTGGTTCTGGTTCATCCAGCCTTCCTAAGAATGTTCCTCCCATAAATTGTCCCCCTTCAGTCCCTTCCAAGTGAAGCAAGGGATATCCTCACACGCCAGGTCTTCCAAGCTTGACATGTTTGCTGGGGGGTCTGAAATCAGGCTGATGGGACCCATTTGCCGTGTAGACATCAGATGAAGGATGTCCTCGCTAGGAAGAACCAAGGAAAACCAAGGTCTCCTTCCATATCAGGGAGAAAATAATTTCAACCTCCCCAGATAAAACTCATCACATGACACAAAAAGTCATAGCCTCAACCAGCCCCCAAACTGAGCCCTATATTTTCCTTGTTAGTTAGCCTTTTTTTTTTTTGTAAAACACTCTAAAAAACCATCTTCAAAAAGAAATTCCTTATGTGCCCTTTCAGAAAAAAATTAAGTAAAATAAACTACCAAAGGCAAGACCCCAAAGTCATGTTCACAAGCGAACTGGCCTTTGGGCTGTTGCAGTTCCCAGCCCCGCCCAGGCCAGGCGGTCTGTGCCCTCTGATGTCACAGCCCCACAGGCGAGATTGCTCAGGGCTGGGCAGGACGAGACGTTCACTGCTCACTTCTCATTTCCCAGCCCTTTGGTGCTCCCAGATGTTTTAATTACAGAGGAAAGGGAGCGGATGATTCTGGCCATATGTCTCCATTCCACACAAATAAATCTCCTCGCCGTCCCGTGCAGCTCTGTGGCACTGAGACTGTCCCACCGAAACTGATGCTGTCGGGCCTAATCACCATCTTCAATCCTTCAGTGAGCATGTTAATTCAGGGAACACCGGCTGGGACTGCTGTCCCAGGGAAATACTCAATCTAGGAACAATTAGACTCGCGTCGCAGCAAGATGCTGTCCCTCCTCTGGGGAGTAGGTGCTCCCTCAGTCTGAGCTGAGGGAAGCCCACCAGGAGCAGGGTGGGAGGAGCCAGGCAGGGTGGGGTCGGAATACAGGGCAGGAATTTTCAGCTGGGACGGTGGCAGCCTCCACAGCAGCTAGGAGCTCAGGCACTAGGCCATTATCTACGGCGTGCCCGGCTGCAGACCTGCCCTGCCTTCTGCGAACTTCAAGAGGAAGCCAAGAGATGTCACTTAACGTGACTATAGTGTACACACACATGCACACACACGTGTGCATACACATATGCACACGTGTGCCCACACATGCACATTCACGCATGTGCACACGTGCACACATGTACGTGCACACATATTCTCACACTGCAAACGCATGTGTGTGCGTGCATTGCACACATATTCCACGCGTGCATGCAATGCACACCCGTGCACACACATGTCCACACGCATGTGGGCACAGGCACAATGCATGCACACACACACACAGATTAGTGAGCTTTTCTGAGGAAGTAGCGAAAGCTGGCAGATGCATTTAGCGTTCTGATTCAGTTTTGCTAAATGCTAAATTTGCTTTTCAACTGAGCATTGCCGTGCATAGATTCAGAACGAGCCCAGGGAAATTCTATATGGTTTTGGGTTACCGATATAGTTTTCTACAATGCCATCGTGCCTCGGAGTAAATATAGTGGAGATTCCAAAGACAGAGTCTTTTCGAAGTGCAATAGACACCACGAAATTACACGCAACACATGCCGCACGGCCGGGAATGAGGCGCCCGCACCTTTAGTGAACATCAGGATGACATTTTACAAATGTTTACACCCGCGTAACCACCACACAGATCAGGGGATGATCGTAGCCAGCATCCCAGAGGCCTTCCTCCTGCCCTTTCCAGCCCATATCCCCCTCCGAGGTAGAAGATAGATAATCTCCAAGGATTCATTTTGCTTCTTTCTGAGTTACGTGTAAATGGAGTCACACGCTTTTCCGCGAGAGACCTCTGTTGTCAACAATACGTATGTGGACTCACTCGTGCAGTTGTGTGTGGCGAGAATTCTCTCTCTCTTTTCGCTATACGGTGTTTCATTGTCTGGACACCGTTGTCCCCACTTATCGGCAGGGATACGTTCCAAAGATGCCTAAAACCACGGAGAGTATTGAACCATACACACGCCACGTTTATTCCTACCATACAAACCTGATGGGATGAAGTTTGATCTATGCATTAGGCACAGCAAGAGACGAACAACAATAACTAGTAATACCATAGAGCAATTATAACCATACGCTATAGTAAGTTATGTGAATGTGAATGCGGTGTCGTGCGCTCTCTCTCTCTCTCTCTCTCTCTCTCTCAAAATACCTGATTGTGCTATACTCGCCCTTCGCATTGTGACCGATGAGTTAGTAAAATGCCTGCTTGATGAGATGAAGCTAGGGGAACGACGTAGGCATCGTGACGCAGCGTCAGGTTACGACGGACCTTCTGACCACACGTCAGGAGCATGACCTGCTTCCAGACTGGGGTTGACCGCAGAAAACTGAAACCTGGGCAAGTCCAGCTGATGAGGGGTGACGAGTTCCACCTGGCCACAGTTCATTCTCCTGAGGATGGGCCCTCGGGTCGGGTCCAGTTTGGCCCCAGGATCATAACAGCTGTCGCTGTGAAAATCATTGCCCGTGCACACTCCTCTCCTGTGGGCGTAAACCCGGGTGCGGCTTAGGGTCCCAGTGTAACCAACTGCTGCCTGAAGCCAAAATGATATGTGCTAACCCGACCCCGATCGCATTGCTTCCCCCCACGGGGGTCAGACGATCTAAGAGAGGTACACGCTCAGGTCCTTTTTGTGTTGAAAATCCTGCAATAACGCCCCACTGCCCTGGGGATAAGGTCCCAGGCTTCCGTGCCGCCGAGCCTGGTTATCCGCTCTCCCTTGAGGTGCGTCCACTCCAATCACACGGAGCACCTCCCCATGTGCCCCTGTCACCAGCCCTCTCTCCCGGCCTTTGCTCCACCTCGAGCTGCACCTGCCTCTCCCCGGCTGGCTCTCCCCCCTGCAGACTCCAGCACACTACCGAGAAGAAGCCGCCCCTCCACGTCTTGTCCACCTGTTCTCTTTTCTGTGGCCTCTTTCCTCTGTTCTCCTGCTGCTGGGTGTTTTCGCCTTGCTTCCTTCTGTGCCCTGTGCCTCGGTCTGCGCAGGTTTGCTTTGTTCTGTTGACCCTGATTTCTGTGAAATTACGAAGCTCCGTTGAGATCTGTTGTTCCTTCACTCGTGTCTTGATAGCATAATCCACTCACGCAGGCTTCGCTCAACAAACCTCCACCGAATATATGAGGCTCTCTGTTAGTAGCAAAGCTGAGGGGGAGGGAGTGGGACCTCTGAGACGTGGAATCTCTGTGCCTGGACTCTTCAATCTGGAAAAGAAGAGGGTATAAGCAGGTGGAGGAGTGGGCAGTGGACAAGGCCTGCAATGACGTCAGTATGGGTGTAAGGGCTGGACTCGCCACGGACAGCCACATGAAACCTGCAAACCGCTCGCCTCCTCTGAGTCTTAGGTCTGCAAAATTCCTGACTCATGAGTCTGTGGGAGGCAGATGAAAATGAATGTGTAAGACACCCAGCACCATGGCAAGAGTCTACAGAATTGTCAAATCATGGTTCTGTACACCTGAAATGAAAATGTCAACTATACTTCAATTAAAAATTTCTTAATTAAAAAAATTTTAGAGAGGGGTGCATGGGTGGCTCAGTCAGTTAAGCGTTTGCCATTGGCTCAGGTCATGATCGAGCTCCATGTTGGGTTTCCGGGAGGAGTCGGCTTGTCTCTCTCTCTCTGCCCCCACTCATGTTCTCTCTCTGTCTTTCTCTCTCTCTCTCAAATAAATAAATAAAATATTTTTTTTAAATTTAAAGAATATATTAAGCTCTAAACTGACGGTCCTGAATGTGTCCTATGTTGGAAAGGATTACAAAATAATGGGGACCATGGGGAAAGTTCCAGGGGAAAAAGCAGAGATCACAGAAATGAATTTTTGTTTCAAAGAGATTAAAAACAATTCGAATAAATAAAAATCTTCTAGTACTGGGTGAGTGACTTGTGAAAAGTAAAGTCACTGCCTGCGTGGCTTTGTGTAAATGACGTGTGAAAAGAGGAAAAGCATGTGACCGTCCAGGGAAAGAGTGAGAGAGTGGGGAAGCCTCCCCCGCCTGCCTGGCCGCAAGTCCTTTGCACACGGAGTCCGGCCAGGCCAAGCTCCGTCTCTGCTCCTGATACAGCTTCTCACCTGGAAAGAGCAGAGCTGCCCGGGTCACTTCCCACATCCCTTCTAGGACATTCTGTCGGTCAGGAGTTGCTCAAGGGGAGGCCCAGTTCCACACCACGCACCGGTCCTTGAAAGACTGGAGAACGTGATTCATTCAGCACCAAATCCGGACGCCTGCCCACCCAGGGAGCTCTGTGTGGCCATCGCGGACACACCGCAAGGGCTCGCGCTCTTCGGCTGGTGCAACCCAAAAGAGGCCTTTGGTTGGTTCTGAGCCCAGGGGGACACCAACGAAGAGCATGGCATTAACGTGAGCCATTTCTGCCAAGATGCAACAGGTTCCCTTGTTTACTGTCTCGGCTGGGGGAGGGGTAAGTTTAAGAGGCTCCCACGTGTCCTTCACCAGAAGCCAAGGAAACAACATGACGTTCTGCCAGCTACCAAGCATCTCCCTTCCAGTGATCCATTCAGGGATCTCGAGAGTGGGCCCTGGGTAGGATTGTGATCACTACGGACCCTCTGTGAGCTAAACTTGAGACAGGACTCCATTTATTTCCTGGATCCTCTACGCCCCACCCCTAACAGGTGGAAGGTCATTACAATGCTTCGAGTCTCTGGTCTCGATGTCAACTAACACCTGTATCCAGGTATCTTTGGAATGTCTGTGTGTGCCCTCCTTCCCACATTTAGTGACCCAAATACACACCGAGGGATCCCTTTGGCGCAAGAGACATCTCCACCAGTGAGATTTGCCGTGAGGTTGCAGGGAACTTCCTCCTGGAGTCCTGCCCTCTGTCTATGGGTTTGTAGCTAAAAATGGTTCATTTCTAGAAACCAGCACATGATCATAACTTTAGCTGCGGTGTTTGCCCTCAGCCTCTTTGTAGTATATTCTGGATATCTTTCGATTGTATAGACCAAACATCATACTTGTTGGCTGCCCATCTATTTCGCCCCTAGGGTCACTATGTTCTATAAGCATCTCACAGCTCTCTGAAGACCAGGGTCCTCTGACTCTGCTCAAACTTTGCCACCCTTTATGATAATTGTGCCTACCTTGCTTCTTCCAATAAAATGTTTCAGTATGGCTTAAGTTCACGTGGAATCTTATCATACCCATTGCTAGCCAGGGTTCCTGTACCATCAGAGCTTCTCCTTCCATCATCCCTGACCTACAGAAGACAACACCACCGAGCTTCTCAGCAATACTCGTATTCCCTTCACCGGCCTGCATCTCCTGGCTCTGGTAAATGGAGTGCCTTTTGGAAGCCTCTCAGGGAACATGATTGCTGATGACTTTCCCAAACTTGTATCAGATATTTTCTCTAGAATGTCCTCTTCTCTGAGCCCTTTGATCTTTTCATCCAACACCTGCCATGGCAGTTCTAACATTTCTGGTTCACTTCATATGAATCCTGCTCTTCTCCAACTTTCTAGGAGCCATCTCAGAAGAGTGTTAGGACCTCTATGGGGGTCTTGGGTAAGATACTAAATTCTTCATCATTAGAGGCTAAATTCTTCAACACTATCTCAATAAAATCTCCCATGTCCAACTTAATGTTTTCCTCACCTTGATTCTGCACCCTTAGGGTGCAGTCCCATGCATATTCTCATGGGACCCTTTTTCAAAAGGATCACTTGCTTAGGCCAGGCCCACCACATTCGTGGGAATAATAGTATACAGGGCCTACACACTGGGGGAGCAGGAATCTTCAGGACCATCTTAGAATTCTGCCAATCACATCTCTAAACCCAGTGATAACTACTGAGCTGTGAGACCAGAGATGTCTTCAGGAGT
Source organism: Ursus maritimus (assembly GCF_017311325.1). Lineage (NCBI taxonomy): Eukaryota > Metazoa > Chordata > Mammalia > Carnivora > Ursidae > Ursus > Ursus maritimus. The sequence continues at coordinate 28,409,392 of NW_024424675.1, read as the reverse complement.
TTCACTTGTTAAGGGACTCAGATGTACTCAAAAGAACTTCCTTCTGGAATGTTCCAATTCATCCATTCCAGGCTCCCCTCCACCCCCTCAGCAGCCTTCTCCGCAGACAATACAATAGAAATACTCAAAAAGTGTACTTTGCGTTCTACCCGAAGACCTGATTCTACGAAGACCTGATTCTACACGACATCCCTCTTTCTTTTTCAAGTTGCCAGATTGTTTAAAGTTCTTTACTCCTTCTTACAAATTTACTTCTCACTTGTAGGAACTAGAAAAAGGGTTCAGCTAGCAGGTCCCTCCCAGGCATGTGGCACATGAGAAACACTTTGGGGAGTGGCCCGGGAAGCCGTGTATTATGGAACCCGGCCTCCTGTCCCGGGCCAGCCCGTGACGTCATTGTAGCAGTGGGCCTCCTTGGAAAAGACCAGGGAGCAGAGGAAAGGTTGTGAGCTTCTGCCTTCCGGGACAGTCTTTCTTTCAGTTCCCTAACTGACTGCCTCTATGGCTTCCTGCATACATTAAAGAAAATGTATGGGTGCAAGAGCCTGGAATTCAATAGCTCATAACTACAATTAACCACCGTTAATTAATGGCTGTGAGATAAATGAGCCGTGCGATCCGTTTATTCCTGGGTTGCAAGTATTTAAATTCACAGTAGGATGCAAACCCATTTTTCACCACTGTGAATTTAGAACGAGTTTGAAGCAGGGCTGCGTGTTGCAGGAGGCAGGCGACAATTTCCTTGCTCGGCCGTTCACGTTGGAGGTTCCGTGAATGGACAGGAAGAGCCGGCAGAGGCAAAGAATCCCACGTGCAGGGGCGCCTGGGTGGCACAGCGGTTAGGTGTCTGCCTTCGGCTCAGGGCGTGATCCCGGCGTTATGGGATCGAGCCCCACATCAGGCTCCTCCGCTATGAGTCTGCTTCTTCCTCTCCCACTCCCCCTGCTTGTGTTCCCTCTCTCGCTGGCTGTCTCTATCTCTGTCAAATAAATAAAATCTTTAAAAAAAAAAAAAAAAGAATCCCACGTGCAACCGCAGTAGGAGCCTTCTGGAGCGTGAGCACCTGCCTTCCGAAGATAATAATAAGAATTATTACGTGAGGAGACTTTGTGCCAGGCACTATGCTAAGAAATGTCTGGGCAACATTTGATGTTAATCTTCACCACGTCCCCATGGGTGGTATTATTAATATCCCTATTTTATGCTCAAAGAATCAATGCTAAGAGAGGTTAAGAACCGCTGTAGAAACAAAGTTTTCCTTCCTCATTCCCAGATTTCTTCCAGGATGCTCCCAAGGGTGCCTTCAGATAAGAGTGCTCCTAATTTTTACATCTCGTCCATGGCCTGTGTCCTGACTTATCAAAACTTCCCAAATATTAAAGAAATATTCTGCTTATCTTTAGGTTATCAATCCATCCCCTGGACAGAGATAAGATTCAGAAGACAAGGAAAAGGAGAGATTTTGATCTTATTTAATAGAAAGCAGAAGGAAATGGGGTTCTTATCTGCCCCACCAAGACATTTATCAATTGCAAAGGGAAAAATAGTAACTTTACCGAAAAGAAACTTGGCCGTCACCATCTTAACCAAGGGATCAAGGCCAACATCTCCCATGATAAGACACGTCCACATCATGTACCCTGACAGGAAATAGGACAGAACATCCGTTCTGTGATAGCCATGCCCCAAAAGTCCAACCTCAATCTGATCATGAGGAAGAAAATTAGGTGAGTGAGCCCAAATTGAGGGCCATTCTACAAAATAATTGACCAATACTCTTCGAAAGTTTAAAGGTCATGAAAGATGAGGAAAGACCAAGGAGTTATCACAGATTGGAGGAGACTGGAGGCATGCTTGAAGCAGAGAAAGGACATTAGTGGAAAAGCTATGTACGGAAATTCAAATCAAGTCTATGGTTTAGTTAATAACATTGTGTCAACGAGGACTGTGCAGTTTGGTCCGTACGCTCTGGTTACGGAAGATGTTACCATTAGGAGAAACTGAACGAAGGGAATGTGGGAAGGCCCTGTGCTACTTTGCAACTTTTTTCAAAATACTTTTTTAAATGAAATGAGATCTCGACACAAAATCTTGGGTGATGTCCCATCAGAATGTTCCTGAAAAATGATTACCTTTACACACAGGCCTGGAGAAACCACTCTGTTTTAAAATGTTTCGTTTGGCTAGATATCCTAAATTTAAAAGGTTGGAAGGAAATTGGTCCAATTGATTTACAGAACAGTTTGAAAACAAATGTAAATTCTGCTTGAGAACCACCGGGCTTGTGAAAGCCGTGTGGAGTTAGTAAATAATACATGTCCTCATCCATGTAACGGGGCACCTCACAGGGATCAGAGCAGAGAGGGGAAAACGGAATAGCCTGGGCGTGACTTCGGAGAGAAGAGATTGAAGATAAAGGTAGTCTGAGATCTATACTGTAAGAAATAAGCAGGATTTCCCACTTTATTTACTACTTAATTAGCCATTTCTTGCCAAATAGCATCCTGATTGTTTATTTTTGCAGAATAACTCATGAAACACAAATTGGAAAAAAGTAGTCTAAATGTTGACGCTTTGAGAGTAAAGTCAAGAAAGCAGCCGAGCAGAATCAGGTTTTTGTTTTGGTTTGAATGCTTCAGGGCTGGAGAAACTTGAGCATGTGGGCAGAGGGAAAGGAGCAGGTGCAGGGAGCGAGGGAGTGGAGGTACGAGACTCGCCAGAGAAGCTGTGATTGTAAAACACATCCCAGCCTCACAACCGTTCGGCCACACGCACCTGGACTCTCATGGGACCAGAATCACACGGATCCCAGGCCGGCAGAAAATTAGCAGCTCCTTCCTAACCTAACCGGGCTTGGAAGGAATCGTTTGTCTGCTGGGCACTGGAGGATGAGGCGCAGAGAAGCCAGCTCAGCCGCAGGGTCAGGAGATGGGTGCAGTCTTCACCTGCTTCCGCCTGGCCCACAGGACAGGTGGCCGGAACTGCGAGCCCGTAACTGCCTTGATGGGCCTGCCAGCACCTCTTCAAGACTGGGATGCCCTCCCGGTATACACTGCGTCTGTGATCTCCCTTGTGCCACCTAAGATGTGATGGGAATGTGGCCCCGTGGAACTGGGCAGCACGGGGGTGCTATGCTTCTGATGCTCGGGATAGCTTCACCCTGAACTCCCAAATCTAGGCATTCATGCTGCTTCTTTGGGGGGTGGGCCCTCAGTGCTTCCCAGGATTTTCCCAAAGCCCCACTCAAGCTTGTCATATCCATTAATCGGAAATACACAATGAGAGTCACGCCTGCGTTCCGCGCTCAAGGGTCTGGTGTGCGTGCCTGATCCCTGTCCGGTCTTCCTGGCTCAGTCACAGTTAGCAACAGCAGCTCCTCACATGGACGACAGCCCGACAGGGACACGTGTCTCATTAAGCTGCTAAAGGTTGCTGGTCGCCCCGTCAGCTTGTACCCACAAACATCTTTAGATCCTTTTGCAAAGGTTGAGACTTTTATTCAAAGATCACATCCTTTAAAAGGGAACACAACACACAAAAAGGTAAAAGCAGAAGGTAATTATTTCTGTGTCCGTATAATGTATATTTTAATTGTTAATAGCATACATATTCAACGGCAGAGGAATGTAAATAAAATTATACCAATTTGATTACTAGTATACAGCCAATAAAAATGTTACTTAGCAAGATGACAAAGCAACTCTACATGTGTTTATGATACAACGTTACGCAAGCAAAGCAGAATACAAAGTGCTAAGTACACTAGGGGTAAAACCGTAAACGCTGGGGCACCTGGGCGGCTCAGTCAGTTCAGCATCTCCCTTTGGTTTCGGTCCTGGGATCAAGTCCCACCTCGGGCTCCCTGCTCAGTGGGAGACTTCTTCTCCCTCTCCTCCCTGCCTATGCGCGCGCTCTCTCTCTCTCTCTCTCTCTCGCTATCTCTGTCTCTCTCTCTCAAATAAGTAAATAAAATTAAATTAAAAAACTGTCTGCATGCGGACAGCGTCTAGAGCAAATGTAAGAAATGAAAACATCTTTATTTGGGGTTTTGTTATTGTCATTATAATGGTGTGGCCCAGTAAACAAAAAACTTTTAAAGCAAAAGATGAAAGGGTTTGACCAAAAACGGAGCCATTTTCGGGAAGAAAACACTTACTGTTGAGTACTTTTCCATGCGTTTTTATTCCCAAGAAAAAAATATTCCATTTGGGAGAAGGGGTTATGTTTAAAATGATGCATAAAATATCTAAAAAAAGATCCCGAGCTTTGCTTCTTCCGGCTGATACCCTTGAAGGTACAGTGGGTGGGAAAACCTGGGAAACCTGGCAAAAGCTCCCTAAATCACCCAGCCCGCCCTTGTCTGCGACCTGGAGTCCCAGATCTTTCTTTACTGCTTGTGTTGTATCCAGGCGCTGGCCATAAAGGGCAGGACAGGAATGCTCCCCGAGTCCAGTTCCACCTCCAGGAGCACTACCCTTTGCCCAAGAGAAGGAAGAATCTTGTGTTCTCTTGGCATTTCCTTGTTCTCTTGCCTGAACTTTGAGAGACTGGAAGATGCGGGAATCCAGAGAGAGCAGGAGAGGCCACCTCCCCTTTGCAAAAGGGCCAAAGCCTCAGTGAGTGGGGATAAGCCCAGGGGGGCTGCAGTTAGAGAAATTCAAATCTGGCTCTTCTCAGCATGTAGCCTTGAGATTCAGAGGGGATAGAAAATTTGCTTTTTTCGTAAAAGAAAAATAAATCAAATATTCTATCCCTTAACTACCTGCACAATCTAATGTTTCTGTCACGTCCTGTTTCCCCATGGCTTTGCATAATAAGCTGTTCCCTCTCCCTAGAATGATTCCGTGGCATCTCTTTGCCTATGAAACTCCCATTCCCTCTCAGAAAGGTGAGTATTACCACCCCGATCTTACAGATGGCAGAACTGAAGTTAAATGACTCGCTGGAAGTTACACAGGACTGTGGATCGCAGATCTGTTTAAATGAAAACCCCAACTTCGTTCTATCACACTGCACCCCATTCACACACTGAGCATGTAATAACAGAGTCTCAGGGTCTCCCAAACTATTTTTATTGTCCTTAGTTGTTTAAAGGTGGTTCCTCCCCCTCCCCCCACCCTGGGGCTGTTAGGGCGCATTAGAAGCCGCTTTGCCTGTTGATTGCATATGAAAGCTATTTCAGTTTGTTTGCATATAGTCCTAGGCACACTTCTAAGAGCTTGATCCCAAACCACCACTACTATCTGTGTCATAGCACGAGGACCAAGCCCTGGCAGGGCAGGCATTCTTACCATGTGCATTCACATAGAAGCCAGGAATCAGGCTGACTGTCTTCCCTTCTCAGCAAAACAGTGAGACCAAAGCTTCAAAAGATTCAAATATTCAGGAAGGGAAAAAATGCCAGTTGCAAATACTGTTTCATGTATCTCATGAAATATGCATTTCCAAATGCAGAAAGATGACCAGACACATTGTATTCTAATACAAGAACAGACCTGCTGGCAGAAGGAAAAGCCTCCCTATATGGGATTTCTGCCAGATGCGAGGCACGATGGAGACAGGGCACGGAGCCCTCTGCCGCAATCCAGACTCACACGCTTACCTGGACAGCCTGCTGTCACACCCACCTAGGCTAGCCAGTACTGGCTGACAGCAGGGGCAGGCACGGGGCTCAGAGCTGCCAGGGGTGTGCTGGTGAAAGTTTAAGAGTCAGCTCTCTTGGGGAGGAATGGGGAAGGTGCGCCCTGATTTGTGGTGTGTGCCCATGTCTGTGGTGTAAACGTTCCCAGCCCGGCCATGTTCACGCAGCCCGTGTGACATTGACTAGTAGCACAATCCCTGACAAATTAACAACCGGCTCTTGTGAGCCGCTACAAGCCAGCTCCAGCACACCCCGAGGACGGCCACCCCTCTCCTGGCAACTATTCTGGGGATGAAGGGCACATCAGAATGTGATTCGGGAAATTCTTTAAATACTATAGGCCAGATCAGCATTTCAGAACACTTTTTAACACACAAATATCATCGACCCAATGAAACACGTGCTGCATAACCATAAAATACAACGTTAAAAATATGAATACATATTTATCTACATGTCTTTATCTCCCTCCCCTAAAAGGGAATTCATTTTTTTTAGTGACTCTTTGAGATTGGTGTGTGGTTCCCTCTGCTTCCCCTGAGGATGACGGCAGGCCAACCTGTATCCTAGCGAGCAGAAGAGAGAAAACACCAAGAGGAAAGAGAAGATGGTATATAGCACTTTCTCGTTTGTGATACTAGATAGCAAAGGAACTGGGCTGGGCTGGAGGCACAGGTTGTGCACTGCTCCCAGGTTCTTGGGTTGAGGGATAAGGGAAGTGGCCTGGTGCAGGAGTTTAAGGAGGTCAGCCTGCAGCCATCCTGCCAGCATTCTTTATTTCACAAACGCATCAAGACACTACGTGCACAGAGACGGTAGGAGAGTTGCGATTCTAAATCTGAGAGGTTTTCTTGTCCCTTTCCCCTCTTCCCCTGGCAGCTACCTGTCTCCAAGCTCGCCTCAGGCTCTTCGCGTGTTTCTCCAGGGACTGAGTCTTGGGTCAGGCGTCCTGAGGTCAACCCCAAGGTGAAGATCTACATACAAGTGAATTATGAAGACAGTACTCCCAGGGGAAACTGGGAAGGGGTCGGGGGCAGGACAGGGAAGGAGTGAAGCCATATGACGGTACGATTTCAGGCCAAGCCCCACAGCCAATTGCCCAGAGAACTCCAGAATGTTAGTTACCCCCTGGAGTTGTCACCCTCATCTCAGGCAAGGGAGCAGTCATGTTCCTGCACCCCCTTGGTCACCAGTGAAGGGTCGCCGGAGGGCACACATTCCGAGGCACCCAGACTCACCTCAGTGTGGGCACAAGGGCTCGGGGGCCACTGCAACTGCCGGCTGTTTGGAGGGAAAGCTCACTGGAGAAAGGGTAGACTGTAAGGGGTAAGGGGACTGGCACAGGGTGCGAACTCCAATCCCACAGAGGTGAATAAGAGGGGAACAGGGGCGCCAGGAGACCTAGAGACATGTGCTCTGTCTAAGGGCATCTGCAGACATTAAATGAACACACACCGCCCCCCCGTGGGACTGTGCTGTGTGATGTCTGTGCCCAGGACAGACCCGGCAGTCCCTCCCCGGTTCTTTGAACAGTCACCCACCCATCTCATTCTCCCTCCCTGTTCACCCACCCGTCTCATTCTCCCTCCCTTTCCCCTTCAGGCGAACAGGAGAGGAGGGATCAGGCAGCATCACCATGAGCCACGCTTACTCAATCAAGAGCCACAAAACACCCACGGCGTTGAAGAATTGTTTGCACATAAGTCTCTCTCACGCCAGGCATTGTTCCAAAGCTCCTTTCTAAGTATCACACCTTCGCTGGCTCCCTGGAAAGACTGGATGCCCATGAAGGTAAGAGTGACTGCAGCCCAGCTCTGTTTGGAGCCCCATCTCCAGGCACATGACCACCAACACCTGCTTGTCCCTGCTGGTGAGAAGCTTGAAGACACCGCTACCTCATCCATCAGCCCTTCAGTCTCCCTGTAACACAACATCCACGGGGACCATGTCTGCGCCTGGGAGAATCAAAGTGGCACTGCAGGGTCAGCAAACTCGGCCCGCCGGCCAAAGCCACCCGCTTCTGTCAATGACGTTCTGTGGGACCCCAGCGGTGCACATTTGTTTCCGTGTTATCTCTAGCTGCTTCTGCCTGCAGGTGACGATGGCAAAGGGGAGTAGTTAGGACAGAGTCTGAATGACCTGCAAAGCCTAAAATAGTTAACACTGAATCCTTTAGAGGAAGTTTGCTGATCCTCGTCTTGCGAGGTCTGGCAGCACTCAGAATCAAACATCCAAGACGTTTGCAGACTCTGTGAGCACTTTCTCAGTCTGTGTTTCCTGCAAGTCCGGAGCAAGGACTAGACAGGAGCCCTGTAGGATAGATGCCACGGGAAACAAGGCACACCCTGCACTCATGGGCACGACAGAGGCGGGGCTTTGCTGGTGGGCCTGGCGGGAGAGGATCTGCCACCCAGGAGGCTGCCCGAGGTCACATGCCCTCCCGGGACTCCAGCAGCGTCTGACATGGACATGTTCTCTGGGGCCATATCGGCACAGCAGGCTTCCAAAGCTGAGGCAAGGGTCAAGTTCTGGCACAGAATGGGTGCTGCTGACATAGATCTGGAGAGGAGAGACGGAGGAAGGGAGAGCGAGAGAGCTAGACGAAAAGAAAAGAAGCAGGAAAGGAGGACAGGAGGACAGAGAAAGTCAAACCACGCCGAGCTCCACTGGCTTGCTGTTTCGGGGGGCGGATTGGAAGGCTGGGATTCCCAGGCTCAGTCGGCCGCCACACTCAGCCGTCCGTGCAGCACAGCAAGCAGGTGCACCTCGAACTCGTCGAGTCTTTTTGTCTCTTCTACTCCAGCTTCTCATCAGAAGGCCGTGTGATTTCCAGCCACGCTTCTGAAAGCATCCTCAGCCGCTACAGCAGCCTCCTGCACCCCGGGCATCCTCCTCCCCAGCTCCGCCCACTCCCTATGCCCTTTCCTCCTTAGGGACAAGGGGATGAGAGAAGACCCCGCACAAGTCAGAACCCTATTTAGTGGGCAAGGGAAAAGTGAGCCTCTGAGCTCTGAAATTTGCTTCTGCTTGAGGAAATTTCCACCAGAAGGCAATGGCTGAGGACCGACTTTTAAGGTTGTATGACCTCGGGCTATTTTACTTAATCTCTCTGTGCTGCCATTTCCCCATCTGTAAAACGGGGATGCTAGGAACAGTACTCATCCTTCGACAGGCTTGTTATAGGACGGAAAGAGTTAATTCCCGCAAAGCAGTAAGATCTGTACTAAACCCAGAAATCTCTATGTACCTGTTTGTTAAATAAAATCTAATCTTTGCAAGCTACTAGCTCTTATCCCTGAGGTCGGGCCTCCTGGGATGGAAAGTTTATAAACGTTTTCTAAAATGATAAAAGAAAGTAATGAAATATCCCAAAGTCATTGATGTCTTCAAAAAAAAAAGAATGTGCCAAGAAGAAAATATCATGCTAAAAGAGTATAGTCAAACTTAATGGGGTGGAGTAATGACATCATTTTAGAGCTTACTAAAAAAAAGCAAGCCTGGTCTCAGAGAATCAGGAGTGGTTTTTAAACGGAAGGGTGTCCCCACGTCTCATGAATGCTTCGGTGTTTCCAGGATGATGGTAGGAACTGAGTGTCTGCTCCAGGAGGGCAGGGGGAGACCAGGGAAGCACACCTCCAGCTTCAGTAACAGTTTCCTGGGCTGACCACCGCTGCCGGGGAGTCTCTGGAGGGTGGCACCAGTGGCTGCTGAGTGGTGTCCTGTGTGAGGTCACTTATTAACTCCCAAGGAGCAGGCTGAGCTATTACTCACCAATGTTAACAATTAGCGAGTGTTGCTAAGCTGCTTATGACCCTGCCGTGACTTCCCGGCACACACCTCAGCACGCACCAGAAGTCTGCCGTGATCGGCCAAAAACCCCCACTCTATCCCTTCTTTTCCCACTCTTCACCACCCCTGGTTGACTCTACCGCTCCTAGACGTTTACCTCAAGCATGCCCCAGGGCCTTTGCACACACTGCACTCTCAGCAGAACACTCCTATCTCCCTACGTGAACTTCCCTGGCCACCCTCGCTGTCATAGGTACCCTGCTACCTGTCCAAGCCCGTTCTTTACTTTCTTTATTTCAGTTAGTGCAATTCGTCACTCCACATTTTCTGAGCTTTTTTTTCTGCTGTCTGTCTTGCCTCACGAAAATGCATCTTGCGTGAGAGACCAGTACCAAGCCTTCTGAGAGTTGTATTCCTACTCCTATCTGAAGCACCTACTGTAGGTCTGACACCTGGTCAGAGCTCAGGACAAACTCAACAGACAGATGACTGAAGATGGACAGTTCATGGGAGGGGAGGCGAGGCCAACACAGATCGGAGCCCCACCCCTCCCTCCAACGCTCAACGTGTTGTCTTGAGCGAAGTGTCTCCGTGTTCTTAGTTAATGCCCATAAGAACTGATTAGAACAGAGCTCAGTACCGAGGCTCATGCGGTCAGTGCTGTTCTTGTTACTAGTAACAGCATGGCTGGCTCCAGTGCTGGGTCTCAATTTCCCCCTCTAGCAGCTACAAAAAAGTAACCTGGTCTCATCTGTCTCTTGTGGACCGTCCCTAGGTAAGCAAAGGAGGATAACTCTTACTGCCAAGGGCATACATGTAATGTCTAGAAGAAGAGCTCCAAGACCTTACCCCAAAGGTCTCACACCGCTGCTGCGGGCGTGTGGCAGATCCAGCTCCCTGCACGTTACAGCAGACACGCAGCCTCAACACGGGCAGGCGGGGGAGACCAGCCCACACAGCATACGGACCCGCAGCGAAGCATATGGGTCTGGTCCTGGAGAAGGAGCCCCCATATGCTCCCTGAGCTGGGCCTGCCTTGCTCACTCCCAGGCTCCCCACACTTTTGGCTGGTTCATAAATCAGCCACTTCCCAGGGCTCCCGTTGATCCATGTGTGATTAATGCACACATTTGCCTGCAGCCTGGAGAGAACCCCAGGTACAGGTGGAGAGGAAGGAAAAAGACTTAATTGGAGTTGGTGGGGGGAGGAGAGAAGAGGAGGTCATTCCTCATTGCCGCTGAGCCAGGGCTATGTTTAGAAGTCCTGGCTTCGTAAGAGTGAGTTATCTTGGAAACCTGTACTACAGACTCCCAGGATCCCCGCTGGAGCCGAGCATATAGCCTGGACCTTACTTACGAGAACTCAGAAGGCTGAATGCCCGCTTCCATCCTGTCCCACCCTCCATGATTCTCCGGGGCCTTTTCATCTGAGCTTAAACACGCATTCAGATCCTGTAAGAAACCAACAAGCTGGGGTCCCTGGAGACAGTAAGACTAGATGTGCCAGGCAGCGAATCCACTCAGCTGTGTTTTAGACCAATATTTGCTAACTGTACTCAACAGAGGGCAAAGGGTTTTATGCAGTTACCACAGGAAGGGAGGGCTCCGGGGCCCCAGAGCTGATTCAGTCGGAGGAATCCTGCTTTGACTTTGTTTTACATGTTAGGCTGTTCAAATACGATTTAGTTTTGATTTTGTTAAGGATCACATGGCTGAAAAGAGTTGAGACCCACGCAAATTAAAAATACTGCAGATACAGTGAGAACTGTGTCCTTAAAAAAAAAAAAAAAAGAAACAATAAAATTAATGATGGTTTCCATTCCCTGGGCAGGAGGAAGGACCGTGATTAACAGGAGAGACACTAGGTCACTTTTCTGCTTGGTGGTTGAGGGATTTGGGGCAAGAAACTTTCCCTTCCCTAAGCCTCCATTTCTCTATCTATGAAATGGGGGTAATAAATGGTACCTGACTTGGAGGGACCCTGGGGAGACTGAACGCACTTACATTTGCGTGATACTTAGAACGTAATAAATGACTAATACGTATTTGCTATGATTTTCCTTCTTATTCCACACGTCACTTGCTGTGCTGAACACACTATTTGCAATATCTTTAATCATCACATCTTTATAACGTGGAGGTTTACTGCAATTTTATAGATTCGGAACCTGAGAGTAAGACCTGGGCCTTGAACAACGGTCCCAGAACATCTACTCGCATCGTGGAGAACATGGGTGTTCTGGGGAACCCAGTTTGAGAATAATCCATCTAGTTACTCAGTTTTATTCCCTCTTCCCTGAAAACACCTGCCATTTGATGTAATTAAGCTTTCTCCTCCCTTTTCTTTTATTCTCCTGTACACATTCATCCATCTGTTCCCTGAACTATCCGTCCACCTCAATATTCCTTCATTGAATGTCTACTTAGCGTCAAGGACCTTAGAAGCCACTTTGTTTCTCTGAAGATCAAAGTTCCCGTCAGTAAAAAGAGGGGTTTGAGATGAACTACACTGTAGGATTTTATATAAAATGAAATAAATTACCCAAAAAGGTTTTGCCACCTGCAAACTGTTCTCCCTGTGGTAGTTAGGGATAGAGTGACCATAGCAATCTGCATGCTTGGACATTCCTGGCACACTTTCTTTTTTTTTTTTTTTTTTAAGATTTTATTTATTTATTCGACAGAGATAGAGACAGCCAGCGAGAGAGGGAACACAAGCAGGGGGAGTGGGAGAGGAAGAAGCAGGCTCATAGCAGAGGAGCCTGATGTGGGGCTCGATCCTATAACACCGGGATCACGCCCTGAGCCAAAGGCAGACGCTTAACCGCTGTGCCACCCAGGCGCCCCAACCTGGCACACTTTCAAGTAGTGACCCTTTTATTCTCAAAAGGGTCTGCTTTGTAGGATAAATCCTACAGTCACCTTAATTACAAAGATGGAAATGTGAGCAGTGTATCTTTACGTTGGTTTGTCTGGAAGAAGGGGCTAAATTTCCCTCGGCAGAAGTTTTGAGACCAGGTGAGGGATAACAGTGGCTCTGGGGACGGGCATGGGCTACTCTCCTCTACTTGCAAGGAATCCCTAGAAAACCACAACCCTCAAGGACGACCAGGTTTGAGAGACAAACGTGTGATAGTGTTGGGGGTAGAGGTGGGAGGGGGTTGGGATGGGCTATCTGTGGAATTTGACTTATTTATTGACCCACCCTGAAGTTGTAAGAAATAAGAACTGATTTTGTTTTATAATTACTGCCTAGAAATTAGTCAGAATAACTCACTCAAAGTAACTGCATGGATTTAGAAGATCCCTTGTGAACCACTAGGAGTTCTAGTCATTATTCTACCATTAACTGGCTCTGGCATATTGGGAAAGCCACTTAATCCTCTGAAGATACTTAATTCTCTCATCTTAGTAATAAGATTTTTGGGGGGTGGTGCCCAACATGGGGCTTGAACTCACGACCCTAAGATGAAGACCTGAGCTGAGACCAAGAGTCAGATGCTCAACTGACTGAACCCCCCAAGCGCCCCATTAAGAATGAGATTTTAATACTGGCCCTCCTTGATTATGCAGAGTTGGACATCCTTAATTTTTGCTGTGTAACAAACCATTCCACAGTTTACTGGCTTAAAACAACCATTTTATTAATTTCATAACTCCGGTGGGGCTGGGCTTCTGGTCCAGCATCAGCTGGGGAGTAGGCCAGGAGCTAGTTAATCCAGGATGGCCCCACACCTATGCCTGGCTCTATCCCAACCAGGCTTTTGGCCAGACCAGCTCACTGCTTGGCAGTTAAGCTCAGACAACACTTGGTGCTTCCAGGTTTCTGAGCACGAGAGAGCGAGCCCCAGTATTCTCTGTGCTGAACGCCTTCTTCCCTTGTCTTCAGTCCTCACTCCTCCATCCTGTGTAGGTAATTTTAAATGAGGAACCTGGAGGGAAAGCCTTGTAAGTCTTTCAAGCTTCTGCTTGAATCGAGTTCACTAACATCTCTTTGGTGAAAGCAAGTCACACCCAGATGAAAGAGAGAGAAAATTGCCTCCAGCTTCAATGGGAGCATGGCTGCCTCGCGTTACAAGGGTTCGGAAGCAGAAAGGGGAAGAATTTGCAACCGTGTTTGCAATCTTCCACAGAGACAGGTGAGATATTCTAGAAAACGTCATAGGAACAAGGGTCACCCGATATGAGAAAGCCCATGTCTCCTGGATAAAAGAGCCCCCTCCAAAGCATTTTGGGGAACCCATAAGAAAGTGTTTCCCATGTGCTAATTAAAGAATGCCATCAGCTACTGATATCTGCAACTTTATTCTTCTTCTCTGGCTCTGTCCTCCACCCCATGGAACGTCTTTACTGTCCTCGGTGACTGCTATTTCCCACTGAGTGTAAGGCTTCTGTCAACAGTCCGGTCACTTCTGCCACACATGTTAATATCTGCCCCAGGGCCCTTCCAACTATCCCGTGGACATCCTGGATCCCGGAGCTGCAGAGCTTACAAAGTGGGAGCAAATGCCTCCCCATTCTCCTTTTCTTGTCCACTTCTTTCAAGGGATCCCCACAGCAACTTGGCCTGTGTCCTCTGTGTCTCCTGGCATTTTCTAGTAAAGCAATTCTTTCCATTCTTACTCATCATCGGTTCTCAGCACAAGACTGCAGAAAGATGAGCCTGGAGACAAGTCTAAGACACGAACACCAGGATATACTTGCAAATAGTTCCCCACTCATAATTCCTAAGGGTTTTATGGGGCAAACTCTGATGAGCCAGATATCCTGTTTCTGCGGAATGAGTTCACTCCCAGGAGGTTCCCCAGAATCTCATTCTGATAGATTTGAGCCAGTTTCTCTCTGTTCTGTAAAACACAGCAGTTAAGAACACAGGCTCTGGGGGGCAGATCGATATGAACCCAGGTCCAGGCTGGGATCTTTACTAACTGGGATCTTTTTTTTATTTTTTTTTAAGATTTTTATTTATTTATTCGACAGAGATAGAGACAGCCAGCGAGAGAGGGAACACAAGCAGGGGGAGTGGGAGAGGAAGAAGCAGGCTCATAGCGGAGGAGCCTGATGTGGGGCTCGATCCCACAACGCCGGGATCACGCCCTGAGCCGAAGGCAGACGCTTAACCGCTGTGCTACCCAGGCGCCCCTACTAACTGGGATCTTGAGCAAACTGTGAGCCTTCCTCAGCTTCCTCATCTATAAAATGAAGATAATAAAAGCACCGATCAGCTAGGATTATCATGATGACAATGTTACATAATGCTGTAAATGCTTAGAGCAATATAGTGGGATAATAAATGTTCTACTTTATTTCCCCAATATCTTTATTATCATTCTCCTAATAGCGAGCACTGCCTAGCCTCCTGCTGGGGGCGGATAAGCACTCTCTTGTGAAAGGCAAAACAAATACGAACGCAATTCCAGTCTTGTCTGCAGCCCTCATGCCCTACCCTGAAGCCAAAAGACAAGCTTTTATCAGCGGCTCCGATTTCATGGGCTCAAGGCAGCATCTCGGCTCCCTCTGTCTTTCGGTTGAAAGTCCGTCTTGGAGGGGAGTGGAGGGGCCCCCATCCAGCTAAATATTTCAGTTTCTGTCTGAATGTTTGCCAGCCTGTGAGGGGAGTGTTGGTAACAATAAAGATAAAAAATGTATTTAGAAAGAATGTGTGTGAGTGTGTGTAGATGTGTGGGTGTTTTTAAAAGTCTGTGTAAGTGAACTCCTGATTCAGGATATGTCTGTGCTGGGGGCAAAGGCTTTCTTGTGCAAGTCTCGTTAGGAAGGTGACTGGTTGAAAGCCAGAGCCGGATTATCACAAATGGATGCAGAGGGAGGCTGAAAATCAGGCCTCCTGCCCACTCAGCAGTTCTTGGCGCTGGCCCCATCTCGACCATCTAATGCCATTCCTGCATTAGATGCTGCAAACACAATTGACTTCTATTACTTCTAAAGCCGACCACTTTACTTCATTTAAACGTTTAGGATGGACTTCGGAGAATTCTGAGGGACTGGACGGCACAACCAGCCACAACCAGTCCCCTGCTTTGGCCACCACTCAGACTGCATAACAAACAAGGGAAGAATATTCCTTCATTCTACATTCAGCATCCAGTCTCCATTAGCAGATGGTTTTAAAGGTTGTTATTTCTGCATTTGAGAGGTCTGATCTGAATACACGCATCCCAAAATATTCCATTCCTGTCATTTATTCGTTGGATCCATATTCAATGCGCCATCTCTAAACTGGGTCCAGGAATATAAGGGCAGATCATATACCGAAGACACCTTCAGGATGCTCACATCCATCACGGGAAATAGGCAAAGGACTAAGAATGACGTAACGGTAGCAATGCCACGATGATTACCAAAAAAACCAACCAACCAAACAAACAAACAAAAAACAATGGTGCTGCAAATGGTCAGCAAGGAAGGTACGAGAGAATCCAGAACGGCGTCAGAGTCGAGGAAATTCCCAAATCAAATCCTAACGGGGCTTAGTATTTCTTAGGAGGAAAAATGGGGTGAGAAACACTCTGGGCAGAAGAATGTTGGAGAAGAGGTATCGGTGTTGATTTTAGGCAGATCTTTGGTTAAATTCTGTGACTGTTTGCTTGACCGTAGGTGAGTTACTCCATCTTCCCGAACCTGAACTGCTTCTTCCATGATAGTAAGCTCATTGAGCTTCCTAGGACGATGGCGGCAAACAGCTCACATAAGCAAGAGGCCGAGACGAATGTGACCCATGGTGGACATTCATTACATGGTGCCTCCTCCTAGTTTAGTGTGGCTGGAGACACAGGAAGGGCAGAGCACAGAGGGCTTTGGGGGAATTTATCCTGTAGACAAAGGCTCCTGCTGATGATTTTAAGCCAAGGAGTGGTAATGGCCATGTTTGGATTTCAAATGAATGTCATTAATAGGGGGATTCCAGATGATCTAGGTGGATTGCTGAGGGAAGCAGATGATGAAACGATGGAAAATATTTAGCTTATCCGTGACTGTAAAAGAGAAACTTTCTAAAAGTGAACCTTTCATCACAAGACCCTTATTCTCCATCACAAAGTAAGCACCCACCTTGAAAGTTTTCCCAGGAGTCCTGCTGCATATTTCGCTTGACATCTGAACTTCTTGCCCACCGTGGAAGAACTGACTTACACGTGACCATAGAAGTCATGAGACAAGAGTCATTTTCTAATCATCATGTTGCATTTCATCCTGCCCTCTTCTTCACACCAAGTCCCACCCAGAGCCAGACCAACAACGTGAACTGAGAGCAAAGACCTTTATTTCCTTGTCGTTTTCTCCTTCACCTTCAAAAAGCCCCAGTGGGAAAACCAAAGAGAACTGCCCTATCAACATTTCCCCAGAGTGTATCCTTCCTGCAGAGAAAAACTACATTCTCAAGGCAGTGCATGGGCAAGAGCAATGGGCCTCCATCATGGAGCTCAAATCTCACCTCCTGGGAAACCGTCCTTGACTCATTCTCAGCCGAGCCCGGGTGACCACTCCCCCCCTCCCACCTCAGAAGTTGCGTAGTGTTGCAACAATTCCCTGTTCATGCCTGTCTCCCCACCTAGACCAAGAGCTCTTCCAAGTCTGAGATAAAATCTCGTCCATATCCTTATTTCCAACACTGGGAACAATGGCTGGCACCCAGGGGACAGGAGGCAAGGCGTGTTGAGTGGATACATTTGAGTTTAATCTCGTTGTAAGGTGTCCCAACCCCCAGTGTTCACTTGAGTGAACTGTGTCCTGAAACACCACCAGAGATAAGAAGATACAAGTCAGGAAACCCCAAGGAACAATCCAGGCTTCTAAGGACTCCACCCTCTGCTATCTGTGCGGGTGGATAAGAAGGCTGTTCACTCACAGAGCCCGTGGGGATTAGTCAAGACGAGGGATGGTAGATTCTGGTTTGGGCAGAAACTCAAGGGCTCTAGGGAGGAGGCTGGGAGAGCTCTGTGCATCCTTCATACCATCAACCTTGCAGGTCAGGGGCTGTATTCATCGTATTTGAGTTCGCCTGCCTCACCCTGGGCTGGAGCTGCTCTTCACGGGTATACATGAACTTGCCTTGAATCTGGGCAAATTTGTAGTTGTATTCTCTCTGTGCAGAGTAACTTTTTTATTTTCCAGTAACCTCCTTATTTCATGGTCTACAGGCCAAATCCAGTCCACAGTCTATTTTTATAAATAAAGTTTTATTGGAACACAGCTGCATTCATGTATTCATGTATCATCTATGGCTGCTTTCCTGCTAGAACAGTAAGCTCAGTAATTGAAATAGAGACTACACGGCCCGCAAAGCCTAAAATATTTATCTCTGGGCCTGAACTTCATTTTGCTGTAGTGACGTGTGCCATCTCAGCGCTGAGCACTTGCTGCCCTGCGTCTCATTCACTGCTCACCACGTCCCTAGAAGGTGGCCACTGTGATGATGCCCCCTTCACCGGGTGACTCATCTGTCGAGCGCCCCCTGTGCGCCAGGCTCCACGCTAAGCACGAGCGCCACGGCAGCAGCAAAGGGAACACAACCACAGCCTTCGGTCAGCTTCCAGACTTGCTTCACTGATCCAAGGCTTCTGAGCCATGGCCCAGAGCTACTCTCCCCTCTCCCCTTGAGGAAGTTCCTCCAAGTGACCCCTGCCCCTCTCCTTTCTCTGGAAGCCTGCGACCCCCACTGAAGGACCCCCACCCAGAACCAACATGCTCCTAGAAAATTCATGACATTCCAAACTTTCTCCACGAATCCGTTAAGGCTATCAGAAGGAACACGCTCCTGCCGGACAGGCCTAGCCTGATCCCTCCCAACTCCATCCGTGGGTGGTTGCCCCATCCCACTCACCAGCAGGGGCAGACCCAGGGGTCATCTCCTGCTGATGACCCTCTGGGACAAAGGGACTGGAAAAGAGCCCAGGCTGAGCCACCCATCACAGGGGTGGGGTCTCTGGGCCCCACTCGGGGCAGGATCTTTCTCTGCGGGCTCCTGACCTATGAGGTGTTAAACGAGTTCTGCACGCTTCCACAGAATGGGGCGGGGACTTCTCCCGTGGGCTTTGGTGGCTCTTCCCTTTGTCCCGCACCTTTGGAGGAGCCCGCTTTACTCTCCCCTTTGTCTTAAAGGGCCCACGATAAAAAATGCTCACCATGCTAAATTGCTGCGTGGGAGGGGGACAAGACAGCGGAGGAGGCCTGGCCGGCCCGGCCTAATTAGGAGGCTGGCAGAGCCCGGCTCCGCGGGAAGCCCAGATCATTAGCGCTGGCACCGCGCACACGCCGATGCACCAGGCGCCTCGCTGCCAGGCTGGCACCACGCAGACCCTGCTCTTGGCCGCCACATCAGAACAGATGTCCAGAGACGGGGGTTGCTTTTGTTTTTGTTTTGCGTTTTTGTGTTTGGGGGAGATTTTTTTTTTTTTTTTTTAGCCACACATGACCTTGTGCCAGAGATTTCTTGTGCCAAGATAAAGGTTTGGGGTGGGTCAAAGAAGCAAGACGAGTTAAGAGAGATTTCTCAGAGTGAAAAATAGACGGGAGATGATAGAAGCTGGATGTCTCTACTGGAATTTACAGAGTGGACCAAGCGGTGCCTTCCCACCTTGCCTTTGGCAGCAGTGGGAGTGCTCCTCCAGAATCCGCCGACCCCCCGAGCCCACGCACCACTGGGCACTGTCAACCTCTCTCAGATCTGTCCACTTCTCTGTATGTCCGCTGCTGGAACCCTGTCCCGGGCACCATTCTTCATCTACATCAGGAGTTCCCGAGGATTCGTTGTAACAGAGTGAATACAATCACGTGTGCTCACCTACGGTAGTTGCACACGGAAGATGCACACGGGAGTCCCTTCCCGTTGCGGTACAAAATGCAGAAGTGACTCTTCCAGGGGAAACCTAAGGGGAAAATGCCGCTAAATGGGTCACTGGATATTTTAGGGTAAATGGAACCAGATTCAAAATGTCAGTGGAGGCTTCCCACATTCTGTTCAGGACTCCAAGCAAATACAGACCATATTGCCTACCCAAAAACTGGGCCATGTCAATTACCCAGCAAAAGGATGGAACTTTTTTTTAAAACTCAGAGTTGCTGTGGAAAATCCAAGATGTCCCACCCCCGTACCTATATAACATTATAATTTGAATTATAAATTGAATTAATGTAGAAAACCCAACCCGCACAATTTGGCAGAGAACGTAAAGGTACGTAGCTTCTATTCGGGGATTGGCTTTGAAACAGAGACCACGTGACATCAAAACATTCAATTAAAATTTCATTTGTCCAGATGTTTGACCATATAATGCCAACAACTGGTTTGACTAATGCTTTAAATTTAATTGACCAGATGTTTTGGTGGTAGGTGTCTTAATGAGTAGGCGAAGTGTTTGTGGAATTGAATCAAATTTCCCTGGGAATAGCCAGCCTCGCTGGAAACAGGGACTCGGATGTTGTTACTGCGATTAGCCAGAGCTTGCGAGAGGTTCTGAAACCATCTTTAGGAAAACGTGCTCTTCCCTAGGCTAAGCCCCAAGAAGGCCCTCTGTGCCTTAACTTGGGATCTCCCAGAAGCAAAAAGTCAAGGGCAAATTTCGAAGGGACCAGTAAAACAAACACAGGTTAAACACAGGCAAACCAGTTTTTCCACGAATGGAAAGTAAATGGACTTGGGTTCAGAGGTCTCAGATTCAAGGTCAAGTACATCATTTACTTTAAGTATGATAACAAAAACAGGAACTTCTCTGGAGGGCTTACTGTGTGTTCAGGGCTCTACGAGGATTTGTTTCTCTTAACTCACAGTGCATCCTTTATCTATTTCAGAGACGAGAAAGTCTTGGCACCAAAGCCCTAAGGAACATGTCCAGAGTTACTCCACTGGGAAGGGTCAGAAGTGAGACTGGTTCCCAGGCACTCAGGCTCGGGGCCCGAGCTGCCGGCCACCTCCCTGGATTGTGATTCGGAGCTTGGGAGACCCCCCAGTATCTTCAGCTCTGAATGTAGTGCCTGCCTCAGAGGGTAGCCAGAAGGGACATAAACTAGAAAAATGGGGACATCAAATGAGGATGAGTGAAAGGAAAGCATAAATAGGGCCAGGGAATACGGAGGAGGGCAGGGGGTATGGTTGCTTAGCTGGGATAGTCAGGAAAGGCCCCTTAGAGAGCCAGGTCCTGAGTTGATATCTACACGGCAAGGAGGAGACAGCCACACACAGACCTGGTGGAAAGCATTTAGACACAGGAAATAAGCCATGCCAAGCCTCCGAGGCAGGCATGAGCTTGACATGTCATCGAAACAGAAGGAGGCTCAGCCCCTAGACTGGAGGGGCTTGGGCAGGCAAGCAAAGCCCAGGGGATGTGTGTCCTCCTGGACCTTACGGGAGCTTACAGTGGGGTCTCAGTGTGATTTGGAAGCAGGGGGGACTTCGAGTGCCAGGGTCTCATGATCTCCACGGTGTTTTCTGGAGGTTTACTCCGGCTTCACTGTTGCAATGATGAGATAGACAGGGAGGCTATGGTAGGCTCTCGGGACAGATGATGGCAGTGGGGTCGGCGGCACCAAAAGCATTTGGATTTGGGGAGAAGTTCGGTGCCAGGCGCTGCTGGGATTTAGGGTCTCAATTCCAGGCCTACAGAGGTGGCCTGACAAGACCACCACGGTGGGTCTGGCCAGGGAGCAGGCAGGACAGACATCCAGTAACACCCAGTGGATACACCTGCCATTAATTCGGGGCACGTGTGAAACACGGGGAAAGAAGGAAGTAGGTGCAGCCAGAGAGAGGCGGGGGTGAGAAAGGAGCAGTGGGGGTGAGGAAGAGGAGGTAAAAGGGGAGGAAGGGGAGGAGGAAGAGGGAAGGGAAGGAGAAGGGGGAGGGAAGGGGGAGAGAAGAGGAAGGGGAAAAAAGAGTGGGGAGGAAGAGGGAGAGGGAGAAGGGGAGGAGGAGGAGGGAGGGGGAGAAGGAAGTGCTGCCTGCCACCGCTTGGCTTCCCCAAGCTCTATATCTGCTTCCGTAGTGGGTTCTGGATTGAAGGACAACTGTGTGCCCAGGAGGGGCTTGTGTCTCATGGTAGCTGGGCTAACGGCTGTGGTAAGGGGAAACTGAGCCCAAGAGAGGTCAAGTTCCCCAGGTCGAACTGTGACAGGCTGGGCCACAGCGGGGTCCCTGCACCTCCTGGGCCCCTACCTTTGCCCAGAAGAAAGCAAGACGTCTAACCTGTCCATGGTCATCAGCTCCGGCGTCACTGGGCATGGCTGGGAGGCGGCCGAGGATGGAGGTGACACCCCCAGGGAGGGCTGGCAGCTTGGCCCCTGAGGTCTTTCCAGTCCAAGATTCCCATGTATGTAATGTATATTTATGAAACGCCATCCTAAAAGTCAAAATCCCATCAAGTCTCCATTTGAGATATTGTATAATCACCTAAATCATAGCAATAAAACCAAGAGAAAAAAAATTGCAGTAGAAGAGACAAAACATTTGCTGTATCTCCGGATTATGTGAACGGACTTATTAACAACGAAGCTCCTATGGCTAACCCACCTACTAGAATGAAATGAAAGCAACTAATTTGTGAGTCATAGCTGGGTAGTCCACAGTGCGAGGACGTTATTCCAGAATTATAAGCCTCCCAGGTTTCCACTGGAGCCAGGGCATAATTACTTAATAGCAATAAAAGGAAAAGAGGAGAAAAAGTGAAACTATTTTCGTCGGGAAAGAAAAGCAGCTTCTAAGGGCTCTGGATCATCAGAAGTCAGCTTGGTGGACACTGGAATCAACTCACAGGTGACACTTCTTTTTTTTAAAGATTTTATTTATGTATTTGAGAGAGAGTGAGAGAATGTGTGGGAGGACAGGCAGAGGGAGAAGCAGACTCCCCGCTGAGCAAGGAGCCCAACCCGGACTCGATCCAAGGACGCGGGGATCGTGACCCGAGCCAAAGGCAGACGCTTAACCGACTGAGCCACCCAGGCACCCTAGGAGGTGACACTTCTGCTTTCAGGCTGTGTGGACGGTGTTTGGTGCAGAGGCCTTTCTTGTGGCCAGTGGAGGACATGCGGGCCAGGGGATCCCTCGGTAGGAAAGGCTCCGAGGCAGTTTCTTCCTCGCCTAGAACAGGCGGGAGGACAAAGCGTGCTCTTCTCGGGAGCTGGCCCCTGGGGTCCCTCTGGAACATTTCATATCTGACAACGGCATGAGGTGGAAGACCAGAGCCTGGGCCAGTTGTCCTCGGGTCTCGCGCGAGGGGTGAATCGGAAGCGACAGGACACCCCTCTCATGCTGTTGAAGAGGAGCTCAGAAGACAGCTGACCCGAGACAGGGCTCTTTCTCCGGGAAGGTAGCATCTGTCCCGCATCAGGCACGAGACACTGAGTCTCCATCCCCCACAGGCTGGAGCTCCTCCTTCCTCAAGATCTGGTCCAGAAGATTCCCCGGCGGTCCTAGTGGGCCTCTACCGAGTGCCCCATTTGCAACATCAAGGACATAAGAATACTTTTCAAAACCTTAAAATCTTCCTCAAGAAAAGCTTTGTCTCTGGGATACGTTCTCTTGCCGTAAGTGATGGAGGCATCTTTTCAGCCGACAGGGCTCTCCTTACTATGAGTTTTTCTCTCCTGGGGAAAAAGCTGACTCCCACAATAAGCCAGTGATTCTTTTGAGTTTTTCTGAAAGAATTTTGGCTTGTATTTTGTAGGTGTCTGGCTCACATGGACTGCTAATCTTGTCATCTGCTTTTGAAGGGTTATTTTCGACCTTAGAGGGTAAATTCTCACTAAATCGGATTTCTTCCCCCTTGTTGTCATTCTCGGAGAGAAGGTGAAGTTTTCACTGGAGCTCTTGTCTCTGTTGCCTTTCGAACGGTGGCTCTGGCTGGGGTTTTTGCTGTTGTTGTTTGGTTTTTGTTTCTTGTTTGATTTTTGTGTTGCTTTGTTTTGGGGGTGTGTGTGGGTGTGTGGGAGGGGTGTGTGTCTTTTCTGAGTGCGGGGAAGCTTGATCAGCGGAGACTTTTCATTGGGTTTAAAGTGCATGATTCATCCAATCCTCAGTTAATTCAGGGCATAGTTCATTTCTTTATTCTGCAAGACTTTCAAAAGTCTTTAAGCGTTTAATGCAGCCACATGCATCATTGTGCCCAAAACTACTTTTTGACTCCTGTGCTATGAGCTCTCTGTTTTCTGATGAATTCTGAGCTCCCCACATCCAAGCTGTCTCCCCAAGGAGCAGCAGCCCCACCCCCCATGTCCCCCCGGGCGTCCACCCAGAGGCTTGGCCAAACTTCCTCTCGAGCTCCCTGAGATGCTCCCCTTCTGTCTGAGGGGCTTACTCCCTCTGCCTTTCGCTCCTTCCTCATCTCACGAAGGGAGATTTAGGCTTCCCTGAAGACTGGAATTTTTCTTCAAAGCATCTTTCTGAGCTCCTTGAAGCTCGTCTTCGTTCTTTGGGTGGGTTTTGAAAGATGTCATGGTGGCAGCTACTTGATTTTGGATGTGCCCGGATTTATCTTGTGAAGATTGGCTCTTCCCGGGAGTGTCAACTTGAGCTTTTTTGAATCTCTCTGTTTATTGGAGTAAAATATGTATGACACAAAATTTAAATTGCAACCATTTGTAAGGGTACAGTTCAGGGGCATTAAGCACATTCACACTGTTGTGCGACCATCACCACCAACCCTCTCCAGAACTTTTTCATCCTCCCCGACTGAAACTCTGTCCCCATTAAGCAAGAACTCCTGATCTCCTCCTTCCCACAGCCCCTGGCAGCCTCCACTCTACCTTCTGTCCCTCTGAATTTGTCTCCTCTAGGTACCTCACAGAAGTGGAATCATAGGGTGTTTGTCTTCTTGTGACTGGCCAGTTTCACTCAGCATCGTGTCCTCACGGTTCATCCATGTTGGAGCATGAGTCAGAATTTCCTTCCTCTTTAGGGCTGAATAACATTCTATTGCGAGTTGAGACCACATTTTCTTGGCCCTTCACCTGTTGGTGGACACCTGGGTCATTCCACCTTTTAGCCATTGGGAATAAGGCTGCTATGAACATGGGTGTACAAGTCACATCTGTTCAAGCCCCTATTTTCAGTTCGTCTGGGTATCAGCTCAGAAGTGGAATGGCTGGATCATATGATAAAGCAATGCTTAATTGTTTTAAAGGAAACTCCATGCTGTTTTCCACAGCAGCTGCACCCTTTTACATTCCCACCAACAGGGCATAAGAACTCCAAATGTTTTATTGGGTGGGGGGTTGTGAAGTGGTAATTCATTGTAGCCTTGATTTGCACTTCCCTAATGATTAATGATGCTGGGCGTCTTTTCACGTGCTTACTGGTCATTTGCGTGTCTTCTTTGGAAAAAATGTCCATTCAAGTCCATTGTCCATTTTTAATTGGCTTGTGTGTTATTGAGTTGTAGTTCTTTATATATTCTGGTGATTAACCCTTTATCAGACGCACGATTTCCAAATATCTTCTCCCATCGCAAGGGTTGACTTTTTGCTCTGTTGATGGTGTCCTTTGATGCATGAAAGTTTTTAATTTTGATGTAGTCCCATTTATCCATTTTTTCCAACTCATTTTAAATATTAAGATTCACCTTATTTTAATTTTTCTTGGGAAGTATTTCTTCTATCCTCAAGAGTTATATCTTTCTAGTTTGCCTCCAGTTTTCAGATATCTGATACTTGTGGTCTCCCCACTGTCTTCTGTTGAAACTGACTGCAAATTTGCTTCCAATTAGTATGAGTGTCTCAAAAATGTGCTCTCTTTCTTCCAGAAAGGTAGAGACCCCAGGTGCCAGTTTGTCTCTACCTGAATGAAGTTGGTTCTTAGTAATGACAAATCTAACTATGGTCATCAACACTGCCATCTCACATAGCAATCGGCGGGGACCTGGAGCTGGTCTAGGTCCCCTGGTAGTGCAGCTACCACCTGGCACCATGTCTCCAGAACCCCCGTGGCACAGAGCCTGCAGCCATCAGGACCTGCTCCGCCACCCAGAGGCCACTGTGGAGTTGTCTCAGTTCTCCTGGGTTCTGCTGGACAGAAAAGACTTCCCAGAGAACACCAAGAACATTCAGCCTGGGACCAAATATGTATTAAGCTTTTACTTTGTGCCAAATATTTTTAGAAGTTAACTATATAATGGAGTAAAAAATGTAACGGGATTCTCCCTCTTCTGTTAGATGTAACAGACCTATGTTGCTGAAATTTTGCCTTGGCCTCTGGGGGCCAAAAAACTTACAGGTCTTAAAAAAATAATTTGCTATAGTTTTCAGGGCACAGACATATATAATGACCCACTACGAAGACCCGAAAGGTTAGTACTATTTAGTAACATAAAACACGTAATGCAAACCTCCCTGGTAACCCAAAAATTTGAGGGGGCGTAGATGGCTTCAGGTATAGCTAGAGCTAGGGTCAAGCAACTTTACTCAACCGTCCTCTCTTGTGCCACTTCTCACTTCCTTTTTCCTGAAAACGTGTGTTCACACAAAAACCTGGGCATGAATGTCCACGGCAGCTTTATTTGTAATCACCAAAAAGTGGAATCCCTTGAGCAATGAATAAATACGTAACACATGCATGCCGTGGCGTATTGCTCAGCCATAAAAAAGGACTGAACTATGGCTACGCACAACTCCGAGGACGTACACTAAGCAAAAATCACCGATCCCCGGAAAGTTACTTACTGTCTAATTCATTCATTTTACATGATCGAAATGATGACATTTTGTAAGTGGAGGGCAGATTAGTGGTTGCCAGAGGTCAGGGATGGGAGGGAAGGGGGTCCAGGGCAGCAGGAGAGAAGAGGATGTGAATATAAAAGGAATATAAAAGGGCATCACCACCTGGTGTTGGAACTGTTTCGTACCTTAGCTGTAGTCATGGAGCCACGGGCTTCCACAGGTGATAAGTTGTATTAAATTTAACACACACACGTGCACGTGCAAGCACACACACACACATGCACATACACAAACAGGCATAAATAAAACTAGGAAAATCTGTGCAAGATTCATATATTGTATGACTATCAAGATCCTGGCCGTGAAATTATACTGCAGTTTTGCACATGTTGTTCTTGGAAGAAACTGAACAAACCTCACACAGGATCTCTCGGTACTGTTTTTACAACAGCATGTGGATCTATAATTATCTTGATAAAATTTTTAGCTTAAAAAAGCCAGTGAGCCGTCTTTGTCTGGGGCTTTTCCTGGCTTTCTACTTTGGCTAGGTGGAACCAGGAATGCAGGAGCTCCTCTACGCCGCTGGGCCAGGGTGGGAGTTCTCACTCTCCCTGTGTTCTCCCCCGAGACTGAGGTGGAGGGGGCGTCCCCGTTCCTGGGTATTTACTGGTTGGCAGGGATGAAGATACCAGATCCCTCCTGGTCCTCCCTGACATCACTCTAGTGGGGGTATTGGGGCAGCCCCCACGGATGTGGTTCTCCCACTCGGCCTTTGCTGGCACTCATGGGGGCGTAGTCACAGCTTGCTCTGTGCTGTTTGACTGAAGGAGAGCACTTATTATCTGAAAGCTGTCTGTCTTGAGAGAGCAGGCTGTGTTTCCAGGTTGCCTGCTTCTTCAGCGTCATGTCTAGGTTACATGAGGCAGAAGGGAAATTCAAAGGAATTCACCACCGTATTGTTCCCCAAGTTCTGATGTCCTAGTCGGCCGACCTTCACCTCCCCTTCCAGAGTATTCTTATTCTTTGTTTTATGCAGAATGTCCGGGATTTGTAGTTGTGCTTAGTGAGAGGAATAGGGACAAGTGCCCTACCCTCCGGGTTCCCACTGCAGGAGTGTCCTCACCTGTGGGACAAGACGGGGGTGCCAAGGAATTCCTACCTCCAGAGCCTTCAACCAGTGATGGACATCCCAGGGTCCTCAGTCCTGGCTGCTCTGAGGCATGAACCGCATGGCCTCTCAGCGATTTCTGGGGAGAAGGAGCCCAGTAGCTCACACCAGTAAGCTGTTCATCAGTGGATCCTGGACCGACTTCCTTCTCTTCTTTCTCCCTTCCCCACTCCCCCAACCAAGCTTCCTGGGACCCCTGCCCAAATCAACTGTTTGCACTCACATTCTTATCTCAGGGTTTGCTTCCTGGGGGCACCCAACCTAAGACAGTTGGCTAAACAGAGCCCCAGAAAGATGGAGAAGGAAAATCTTCCCAGTGGGGAGAAGAGGGGGAAGTAGCAATGATTTGCAATGCTTCCTGCTTCACACGGAATCAATCTCTTATCCTCGCATTCCCCCAAAGAATCTCAGACTCGAAGATTCTTGGTGTTGCGTGTCCTCATGTGACATCCACTAGCAGCAACTCCCAAATCAGCGTTGTCTGCAGACTGCGTTAGCGAGCCAGCCTCCTGTGTCGCGCATGCGTTGTGAAAGCCACGGGGGCCTGGGGGGGGGGCAGGAGCTTCCCGTCCCTTCCGGTAACCTGGAGTTGGCCCTGGGACAGGGGCGGCCTGGGTGCTGGAGGCATCTGTGTGTGCTGTGATGGCTTTTAATAAACATTAATGCGGAGGAGAAGATTGGCTCAAGCAAAATTTGCTTCAAATTAAAGCCGGCAAAGCGGGATCCAGTTATCCACGGGACAGAGCCACTTGTGAGCAGGCCAAGGTTATCACGCCACCATCAATCAGAGGGAAAGCAAAACACGCCTTCCCTCCCCCCTCCCTCCTCCGCCTCCTCTTACTAATGCTTTCCTGCCCCAACCAAGGAATGTTTTGTTTAAGGAAAAAGTTGTTGGACATAATTAGTAATTATATTATAGTAATATATCTTTATCTGAATAAACACAACCTGCTTTCCCACCATGAGAAGTTAGGTGGCGGGGCTGGGGGAGGAGAGGGTCAGGCTGAGGTCTGGGGGCACTGAGTGAATCTGCCCCCGGGTTTCACGAGCAGCCTGGAGTCGGGCCTGCTGTCCCAGGGTAGTCTGTGGGCTAAGTAAATGGGCTGATAGGAGATGTGTTCTCAGAGGCTGAGTCAGCTCAGCTGCTTTGCTCTGACCCCTGGCAACATCCCCAGGGCAGCCTCTCCCCGGCTCCCCTCTCTGCTGCAAGTGCTTCCTTCTTCAGGAGAGAACCCAAAAGAATGCACGAGAGCAGAGACTGATGCCAGTCAGCAACCCACCTTCCTTGGGGAGAGCAGGAAAGAGGGCCTGGGAAGAAATCCAACCACCCCAAACACCTGCATGGGCTCTGGAGTCCAAAACCATTCTTACACTTGGGATTTGTACACTTGGGATATGAACCCACGTAGCGGCTTCTCTCATTTGCCCCCCGAAGTGCTTCTGCTGGCAAGATGTGACCAGGGCTTCAAGATACAGGTCAGAGAGGCTGACACTACAACCCTGAAAGGTTAAACCAACAAACCAAGCTCTGAGAGCAAAAAATCAAGTATCTCCACTTCTCTCGACCTACCTCTTCCAGGGGCTCTCCCATTTTCCTCTGGGCAGTGGCAAACAGTGACACATTCTTTCAGTTAGTATGAATGTTTGTTTTATACACAAGCGGTTTTTTCCAAATTACAAATAGAATACAGGTTTATCTTAGAAAGTTCAGGAAAAAACCCCAGAATTATAAGGGATGTTTAAAGCAATTCTTAGTCACAGTGAACTATAATAACTCTGCTCTGCTTCCTTCCAATCTTCTTTTCATGCAAGTTCTTTTGGTTTATTTGTTTTATCTAGTGAACAAACCATACAGATAATGTTTGTTGAATGCCTGCTGTGTCGGGCCTTATGCTGGTCCAAGCTGAACCAGGATCCTGATGCCCCCTGAAAGGCAGACAATGACTGGGGGGGGGGGGGGGGGGTTGGTCCCCATTATCTCCCTACCCAAATCAGACCAGGACAAAAAATGATGCTTTATGAATTATATAAATAAGAACTAATAATAAATACACATTGCTTTATGAATCTGTGGTTATCTGTGTGCCTTTGTTCACAAAGACAGTTTTGGAAGATGAGAAGGACAGAGAATATTTGAAAGGCATAAGGGTTTACTGGAAGGCAGGAATGAAGATACCAGATCCCTACGGGTCTGACATAACAGTAACGTCATAATGACAATAAAAATAATAAAACCTAATGGCCAGTGCAAATTTTTCTGGGTGAAACTCCAACCACCCGGCACCTGGGTGGCTCAGTTGGTTGGGCATCTGCCTTCGGCTCAGGTCATGATCGCAGGGTCCTGGGATCGAGCCCCACATCGAGTTCCCTGTTCAGCGGGGAGCCTGCTTCTCCCTCTGCCTACCACTCCCCCCCCCCAGTGCTCTCTCTCTCTCTGTCAAATAAATAAATAAAATCTAAAAAAAGAAAAAGAAAGAAACTCCAACTTCCTGTAGCACAGGTTGGGGGGGGGATGGACCCCCTACTCATCATCCCAGCAGGAGCCAAAGACCAACAGGAAGAAGATCAAGTTCCCAGTCAGCAAAGGGGAAAACAATGACAGACGAGGTCACAATCACTCCCACCCCTCTAGCTCAGCTTTCTTCCTGCTCTTTGATCCCTGAAGCAATGACAGTAGCCCACAGGGCTGAGCACTTTCTATATGCCAGGCTCAGTACCTTCTGGTAACAATTCCAATGCAGGGGCAGGAAGGGGTTCTCCACCCCAGCAAGCAATTCTTGGGATACCAACTAGGTGTCCTACAATTCAACTCAGTTTTGACACTATCTACCTCAATTAGCTTCAGATGCCACAGGTTGGGAGCTCAGTCCTACAAGATTGCTGCCCCCCCACCCCCAACTCCAGATGTCAGTTGCAAGCCCAAGTCATCATCACCTGTGCTTCTGACAGACTAGCTATAAATCAGAGATTCCCAAGACCCTCTTTGGGTTCGATTAATTTGCTGGAGTGGCTCACAGAACTCACAGAACCATTGTACTCACTAGATCACCAGATTATTATGAAAGAATGTGACTCCGGAACAGCCAGAGGGAAGAGCGGCACAGGGCGAGGTATGGGGAAGAGCGCCCTCTCCAGGTACCACTGTCCCAGGACCGCCACGTGTTCTCTGAACCCACTGCTTTTGGGTCTTTATGGAGGCTTCATTACATTGTCATAATTGATTAAATCCCTGGCCATTGGTGATTGATTCAACCTGCAGCCCCTCTCCCCTCCCTGGGGTTTTGGCTGGGGGGGGGGGAACGACTGGAGTCCTAAAAATTCCAACCCTGTAATCACTTGATTGATTTCTCTGGCAACCAGCCCCCATCCTTAGGTTACCTAAGGGCTTCCCAAAAGTCACCTCATTAACATGACAAAAGACACCTTTATTGCTCTGATCACAGGAAATTCCAAGGGTTTTAGGGGCTCAGTGCCAGGAACATGATCAAAGACCAAATACATATTCTTATTATAAATCACAACATCACACACGCATTGTGCTAAACTCTTCCTGTGCTGTGCCCCCTTTCATTCATACAACCACCCCACAACCTGCATACCCTTGTCCCCATTTTAAGGACTGGTAAGTAGAGATTCAGATGATGCTAAGCAGCCTGTCTGGTGGAGTAAGTTTTAGCTTCCAGTTTCTATTAACCGTATTTTCTTCTCTTCTGTAGGTTTCTATGGATGAAACCCCAACGCCCTTGGTCACGTTGAAAGTCAGTCTTTACCATGGGCCCCCCCCGCTGCTTTTTACTCTTCATCATTGGATAAACGGGTATGCTCTTGACACTTTTATGGCCATTTCACTGTCTCCAACTAGAATGTTCCTTCCCTTCACAGATTTCTTTGCTTAGTATTGAGTGCCGGGATTGCCCACTAGCCTGCAAATGGCATGACAGCGGGGCCATGACTCTGCCGGCCCACAGTGTGTGGGCTGTGCAGGAACCCAGAACAGGGTCATGGTCAGTGAAGGAACACACCCAGCGGGGGGAAGAGGGGACAGGTGCCACACATCCCTCCCTGCACCTAGCTCAGAGGAGAGCCCCGGAAGCCTCGGCCTCAAGGATCACCTCTGTAAAATGGGTTACTTAGTCCCCATGCAAGCTGATGACACAGCAGAGCGCTGACAACAGTATCTGGCGTGTCGTAAGTGCTCATCCAAGGCAAGTGTTATTATTCAGACGCTCAGTGAATTGCCTGAATGCTCCTCTAGCCGCGCCCTATTTTCCATTGCACCGTATGGTTGTTGTGGGGTTTCAAGAAAGTTATAGGGTCCTTCTCGGTAAGTCCTGAACACGCCTTGGGATTCCTTTCTGTACCCTTCAGTACCACACAAACGGTCGCGGACGTTAGAGCCGATATTCAGCAAATACGTGAATGCTGCAGGAGTTTTTATTTATTATTTTTGCCTTGGTTTGCTACAGAATTTAGAAAATGTGTGAAAAGAAAAGAAATAAAAAAGAATCACCCATCACTTCCACCACCACTCAGAAATAACCTAGGCTCTTCCCTCCTCATCCCCCCAAATATATGTGCCATCACACTGTAGAAACAACCTCGTGGACTGTGTTCCATTTACAT
Source organism: Ursus maritimus (assembly GCF_017311325.1). NCBI lineage: Eukaryota > Metazoa > Chordata > Mammalia > Carnivora > Ursidae > Ursus > Ursus maritimus. The sequence goes on along the minus strand of NW_024424675.1, from coordinate 28,377,513 downwards.
ATTTACCTTACACTTTCCCCGTATCAGAAACACCATAAACATCATTTTAAGTGAGGCTCTGATATGTTGCAACGATGTGACATCATTTGTTTATTCCCCTGTGCCCGGGCACTTCCGTTGTTTCCAACTTCTTGCTAATACGAATAATACTGCAATGAACGGTTTTGTGCATACAATTTTTCTGCAAAAAAAAAAATAGATATAACAGTGGGTCTTATACTAGAATATTAATTATACCATTTTCGATCTGATTTATTGCTCTCCCTTCTGTGTATTTCCAATAGGCCTCTCTGCTTCTCCTTTACAACTAGTGATTCCTTGTTTACGTTCTGTCTTCCCTGATGGCTCCAGAACAGCAGCTATCGCCCGTATCCGACCCCGTGACTTACTCACAGTAGCTGCTCAAGATGTATTTTTGTATGCGTGAGTAATAAACCGGGCAGACCAAGTTGGATGCCACGCTTACTAGCCGCGTGAACTCAGACAAACCCTTTCACTTCTGTCGCATAGATGGACACACTCAGAAAGCTTAAGTGGCATGCCCAAGGTCACACCGCTGGAGAGAGTGCTGGAGCACGGGCTCCCGGCCGCACCCTCTGCTCGCACAACCCGGTTCTATCACCGCGCTTTCCTTTCGGCTCCCTGTGCAAGTTCACAGCTCTTCCTGGTCACGCACCCAAACCACACTCCCATCTCGGGATGTGACCCCAAACCCAGTCCAGAAGCCACGTGACAGATGACTGGCTTGAGGGGCTGACCATGAGCTCTCCCCTCTCCCATGTCCCACTTCCAGCCAAAAGCACAGGAACGTGAGGCCGGCGTTGCCTCTCTTCAAGCCAGGGAAGATGAACCAAGAGCATGTCGGGTGATTCGCCCAAATACCAGCCAAGTAACGTACAGTCTCGGTGCCCTGTGCAACCCGGGCAGACTGGGCCCCTTGAAGACCCTCCCATACAATGGGGGGAGAGGGCGGTGGGAGGCACTCAAGACTGCAGACTCTTCCGCTCACATAGGCAGGAGGCACAGGAGGGTGTCCCACATGAGGGAGCGAGGCTTACCCTCCCTGCCCTTCGCTCCGCCTGAATGCTGTTTCGATATACTTTTCCATTTGAATTCATATAGTAGACTAATTACTATGAATTTCACTCGAGGATCCCCAAGTATGTGGGAAATATAGTTTCTTTGTATTTCTGAATTCTGAGTAATTCTGATTCTTAACCCACATGCCAATGAGATTGTGGGAAAGTTGAATATAAGCCTTAAAAAAGATTTTCTCCTCTAAAAGACGTGGGGATCTGCAAGGAGTTTCGCAGGAGAGAAATCTCCTGAAGGAGCCTTCTAGAACCTATTCTGAGTGTGTTGTTTACTGGGGGGACCCTCAGGAACACTCCTTCCTTTCCTCCCTCTAGCACCACCTCAATGAGTTGTAACTTCGTAAAACAGAAGTCAGACAAGCTAAATGTTTGTGCGAGGGGATACATTCAAGAGAGACCTCCAGGCCTCTTCTGGTTTTGTCCAGTAACACAAGAGAAGCGAGGGCGCACAGAAGTATAGGTTACCTTCTTGGGCTGGAGAAGGGGAAAATCCAATGAGAAGAACCAAATTAACATCTCAGTTACACCGCAATAACCACAATAAACATGGTCAAGCAAAATCAAGGAATAAAAAAAAATTGGTGTTTATCAAATCATTCAAGTGATCTATTCAATATTTTAGTGTCCATGGCTGAATTGTGAATACAAGCTGACAACTCTCTCTCTCTCTCTCTTTTTTTTTTTTTTTTTTTTGAGAGAGGATGAGAGAGTGTGAGCAGAGGAGGGGCAGAGGGAGAGAGAGATTATTAAGCAGGCTCTGTGCCCAGACAGAGCCTGACATGGGGCTCGATCTCATGACCCTGAGATCATGACCTGAGCCGAAATCAAGAGTTGGACGCTGAACTGACTGAGCCACTCAGGTGCCCCAAGCTGACATCTCATTAACACAAATTTCTTTCCATCTCAGTATCCACTTGCAAATTCATGCAACAGGATGACCTCAAATCTCCTTGACCTCCAAGTCTATCATCCTCCATTCCCCATCCCACTTCTGTCCTCCTCCTCCAAGTGGCCATGACTGAGGTGCCGCCAGCCCTCGAACCTGCCCCATTTCTGACAGCTCATTTGGAAATCCCATTCCCCGCGTGTAGCCTCCTCCTGTTCTCTACCTTTCTCATCTCTCCTCCACGGACCCTGCGCATTTTCTCATCATGACCTCATTCAACCCATACGAATTTCTCCCCTTCTACTCAATCCTCGATAGTCCCAGGGACTCGCGGTCAGCTTGATCGAGAGCACTCCAGTCCCCTTACTTCTTAGTCCTTTCACATTACCCTCTTCCTGAAACCCACTGACCATGCATGGACTAAATTTCTGGCCTGTCAGCGTGCTGGGGGAAGTTAGAGCTCTGTGCCAGTGACATGCACCGCAAGGCACTGATGTGGCCCTCGGGCCTTCACAGATGTTGAGTTATTTTTGCATCTAACTCCCGTTGCTTTCCCAGTGCTATTCGGTTTCTCTGTCCTCATGCCTACAAACCAGAGACTTCCAATAGATTTTACAGCTTATTCCACACCCAAAATAATTGAGAACAGCTGTCCAGATCACTGTTTCAGAAGGATCACGAGGCAGAGGTAAGGGGTGCAAGGATCCATTACTCATGCCTGCCACAGGCATAGGTAGGAGAGAAGGGACTGTGTGGGAGCCACTTATTTGCCATTCTGGCCCAAACCCATGACTGTCCCATGCTACCAGAACTGCTCAGCGTTCTGTAAGATTAAAACCACGCAGGAGGCGTTCCTGCAATCTGTCCTTCTTCCCCATCAAAATCTTTCTGTAGCTTCCTTCCTCTTTTTTTTCTCCACATCAGAGAAAATGAATGTCTTCACCGAAGACTAAAGTTAAGCCAAGTTCTGTGCTCCGGGCCTCGCTGGGATGCTGTGCGTGGAGCATTTCATCAGTGGCGGGTGGAGACATTACGGCAAATGCAATCGAGCTTTCTCCAGGCCTCAGCAACCAGTGGGTCCAAATTAGATCATGGGGGGCACTGCTACTCCCCTCTGAACATTGGCACCTCCCCTCCCCAAACAAAGGCTGACTCTAGCCATCAGTGCTTTTGTGGCAAGCAACAGAAACTGCCTCTGATTTAGGCAGAAAAAGAAAAAGGAAAAAAAAAAAAAAAAGCAGGCCCAGAGTTGCTGGGAAGTCCGGAGGAGCAGTTCCAGAACACAAACTGGAAAAAGCCGGGCTGCGTAGCTTCTCTTCATTTCCCGCGGCTGTGCTGACAACACGTTACCAATTCGGCGCCTTTCAACGACAGAAATGTGTTCTCTTAGTTCTGGGGGCCAGATGTCCAAAATCAAGGAGGGTTACCAGGCCACACTCTTTCGAAAGGTTTTAGAAGAAACTTTCTCTCACCTCTTCCAACTTCTGGGAGCTCCGGGCAGCCCTTGGCTTGTGGCCGCGTCACTCCCATCTCGGCCTCGCGGCCTCGCTGCCTCCTCCTCCGTGTGCCTCCGTCAGAAGCCCCTCCGCCTCCCTCTTACAAGGATCCATCTGGTTTCACTGGGGGCTCACGTGGGGAGTCCAAGATAAACACCCCCCCTCGGGATTCTTAACCTAAGGACCTATTTTGCTGTAGGAGGCCACATCCAGACACAGGTCCTGGGGATTTGATGGGTCATCTTTGGGGGCCACTGTGCAGTCTGGCACACAGGGACTCCCGAGAGCTGTCCCACCGGCATCCCCGCCGAACACTGAGCTCGGAAGTGGCCTTTCTGCCTCTGCTGCTGCCATCACTCCAACGTGGTTCTCCCCTGCCACCGCTTCTTTGCATCCCCAGTTCTCCATGCCAAGTCTGGAAGCAGAATATCTGATGAGCTGAGTCCGGGTCACACACCCAGGCTCTCGCCTCAAAGGAAGCAGGGGAAGTGGGCACCGGTGCTTTGTGGCTCTCTAGTCAGAAGCAGGCTGTGCCCTGCCCCGTGTCCCAAGCATTAGAGACTCCCGACTGTGCCCCACATGGGGGCGAGGGGGCGTCCATGTACTGGTCTTGGAAAAGGACAAACATCCTCTAGACAATCCCAGATCTGCCCTGGGCTTCCAGAAGCCTCTTGCATGATCTTGCAGGCAGCTCCCTCTCGTTCTTCCATGCTGACTGCTCATCCGGATTCCACGGCTATGCTTGAGGGTAATGTCTTCCCACAACCAGAGTGGCTGCCTGCTCTCATTGCGCTGGCATCTATTAGATACCTGCCTTCTGCTGATAACCCCAAAGCCACAAATGCTTGTGATCCAGCCCATCTGTGAAGTCCTAGCCACCTTGCAGCCACGCTATGCTATAAGCAAGGTGGGAGACGGTGGGGGGAGGCATCTTTGGTCCCCACTTTGAGCAGCACTGTGTGTGCCCTGAGCCCGAATCTCCAGAGCTTATGCTCCGGCTATTACAGAGCTTCGGACCCTCCAGCTCCTGCCTGGGGCCCCTCTCCATGATGCTGCTCTGATAGCCGTCTTCAGTTCAGCTGCGTGCGTAAGCTCTTCCTTCTTTCTCTTTTAGCCAAAAGCCCTCCTGTATATCATTGCCTCTATTCCTGACAGTCATCCCCCATATATAATCCTAAGCAGGGCAAAGCCAGATACCGGCCAAATAAAGGTGTAAGCCAAGGGCTATGGAAGCACAAAGAGAAGGAATGACTTGCAAGGCAGCACGGAGGGTGTAGAATGTAAATTACCTTTAGAATGTGGGTGGCTAATCCCGTCTGCTCTGTGTCAAAGCACATCTGGACGTACCCTCTCATCTCCAACTCAGCTGCCAGCATCATCTCACACCTGCAAGACTGACCTCTGGCTTCCACCTGCCCCCTCTGCTGATCTTCCACCAGAAACCAAAGGAAGGATTCTTAAGTAAAATAGACAATGTTGTCTATCACTTAAATCTTTTAAAAGCTTCCCAAGGCACTTAGGGTTGAATGGTGTCTCCAGAGAAAAGATATGTTGAATCCTAACTCCTAACACCTGCGAATGGAGCATCGACTTATTTGGGGCTGGGTTCTTTGCAAATTTAATCGAGTCAAGATGAGGTCATTGGAGTGGGCCTGAGTCTAATATGACTGATGTCTTTATAACAGAAGGAAAATTTGGGCACAGACACAGACACGGAGGGAAGACGGTCATGGAGAGACAGAGTAAAGCTACAGTAAGTCCAGAAACGCCTGGGGCCATCAGAGCGGGAAGAGGCAAGGAACGATCCTCTCCTAGAGGTTTGGAGGGAGTGGGGACCTGCCAACACCTTGATTTCTGGCTAGCAGCCTCTAGAACCCTCAGATGATACATTTCTATTGTGTGAAGCCGCCCAGTTCGTGCTACTTTGCTATGGCAGCCCCAGGAAACTGACACGCCTGGGATACAATTCACACCCCAGGCGGCTACATAGTCACACATGATCTGGCTCTGGACATTCCGTCTTCAACTCCTGGCATTAAGAAAACAAAACGAAGCAAAACAAAACCTTCTTATGTTCCATTTGGCTTTCTTGGAGTATTCCGTCTCTTCCGCTTTGGCTTCTTAGAATCACTGTCCTCGCTGCTCGCTCTTTTCATACCTCTTGTATCCGCCCCTCTTCACCCTTCATGTCTCAGTTTAAATGGCTCTCTCCCTCTGCAAGACCATCCCTGACTCCACAGTTGGGTGCCCCCACCCCCAGCCGGCATTATCTGCAGCACAGGGCTCCATTGATTTATTTCATAACAATGCCACAATCTCTATTTCTTCATTTCTTTATCTGCTGGCTTTTTAAATAGCTTACCTCCCCCTTGAAATGTCAGCTCCAGGAAACCAGGGACCTCATCTGTCTGACACACCAATTCCCGCCAGCTCCCACCTTGCAGAGCACGAGGCCCGGCACAAAGCATCGTCCAAATGAGTATTTGTCAAGTGCCGTGATCAGGGGCACCGGTGTGAGCATAGCCTTGGGGGCCAGTGTTCTGAGTCCTGTGCGTTCTGAGTACTGAGCACGGACGTTCCAAAGGAGAAGAGAAGTGGACACCCATCAGGAGACATGCGGTGGACATTACTTGCTGGAAAGGAGTCTGATTATGGATGTCTTAGTATGCCTGCTGGGGCATTTGGACTTAATTCTGTATTAAAATGGGAGTCATCAAAAATTTTTGAGTAGCAGTGACCCAAGATGACCTATGCTTTAAGGAGATCTCTCAAGTAAGAGCATGGAGAATGGATTGGACAGGTGGGCGACTGGAGGCTCAGAGGCCAGCGAGACAGCTATTAAAATGTTCCAGGTGAGAGGTGAAGGGAGCTTGACCCGGGGGCAGGGGCGGTGGGGATGGAAAGGGGCAGGAGGTGCAAGGTTTGAACCTCCAGTTCAGCGGATGATTGCATGGGGAGCAGAGGGACTGGGAGGGTAGGGTACAGCTGCAGTTTTTTCTGGCTGGGGTGACTGGACACAGGGAAAGGCCCCCAGTACCTGCTGGAGGCAGCTTTCCAGGAAATGCATCAAAAAGCGAGCAAGTAGATGTTTTTATTAGTTCCTAGCAAATGACAGGGCTCGCGCTTGACGAGCATGGCCAGTTGCATTTTGAAGGCTTTCCTGCTCAAAGTGCGAGAAATAAGAGTCCATTCTTCCGCGGGATTCTTTCAGGGAGGGCTTGGCCATCTGGACCACAGGGGAAGCCTTCAGACTTCAGCCAGCCAAGCAGCGCCGGCAAGGCCCATCCCAACGCTTGAGCCCAAACCGCTCCACTCAGGACTGCTGGGAGACCTCTCCCCTCCCACTGAGTCAGGATGAATTTTTAACTCACTATTGATCAGGCAATTTTAAAATCAATTTTAATTAAATGAAAGATTTCTATCAGGATTGCTTCTTTCTGGACAGTAAATTGGGCCTTGTAATAACACTTACACTGGAACATCTCTCATACAAGTAACAGAGTCCATCATAAATAAGTAAAGACCCTTCTCCTTATTATGCATTTGGGGGAAATCAAGGTTAGAGGTTTTGCCCGAGGCCCTGCAGTAATGGGGACAGAAATCGGGAGCTTGAATCATGGGGATACTGACGTCAAATCCCACTGATACTGCTCTCGGCCTCCAAAATCCCTCTCCTTCTACATAGACTAAAGGGAAAATTGATCCCTATCAGTCACGGGGAAAGGAGAAACTGGGAGTATTTAACCGACAAAGGTGAAGCAAGGGCACTGAGTGGAGTGCGTAGGGTGTGGAATTGTCTGAAGGCAGTTTCCGGTTAGAAATGGTCACGCTTGGTTGGCTTGTAGAAACACCACCCCAACAGGGAGAGGTCCTGCTTAACCAGTCCTTTCTAGGAGTCACTGACTCAATGCTCTTCCTTATCCAGTACCCAGCCAGGCTGGGGAGACCGGGACCTGGAGGCCCTCAGTCAGAACAGCTGCTCTCAGCTCTTGTCCTCCCCAAACTGCAGCAGCTGGAATCTTCCACACCATCCACCTGCAGATTCAGCCCTTACTCTTCCTGAACCAGCCTTGACGAGGCCTCAACCAACCACATGTGGGGGTTTGACTTTCTCTTGCTACGTTGGTGCAGGACTCCATGAGGCCCGATGGGCGAGTGGACCTCAGCCCCGTTGCGTATCACAGAGCCCCCCTCGCCTGCTCTCCCGAGCGGCCTGGAGTCCTTCTCGACTGGAGAGCCCTTCCAGGTTACAGGCCAGGAGACAGTCCCTCATCCCGTACTCTGGCTGCTGCCTGAGACTTCACTGAAGTCAGGTGTATTCAGATAGATTTTACCTACAGTAAAACTTACCTTTGTTGTGTACAAGTCTATGAAATTTGGCAAAAGCACGGTTGTGTAGCCATCATCACACAGTCAAGATACAGAACAGCTCCCTTACCCCCCAAAATTCCCCTATGTGCCTTTGTAGACAATCCTACCCCCAGCCCCTGGCAACCACGGACCCATTTCTGTTTCTATCATTTTGCTGTTTCCAGGCTGTCCCATAGTTGGACTCACACAGCGCCCTGTGAGTCTGGCTTCTCTCACCAGCACACATCTGAGACTCACCTCTGTGGTGTGGGTCACGGGCTGGCTCCGTTTCAACCCTGAACAATAGTTCGTGGCTGGTGTATGCTACAGCTTGTGTCCCCACGCACCTGTTGAAGGACATTGTGTTGTGTCCAAGTTGGCATGACCTTCGAGAAAGCGGCTCTAAATGGCCAGACACGGGTTTCTGCGTTAATATCTGTTTTCGTTACTCTTGGGTAAATACTTAGCAGCAGGACTCCTGCGTGTCATGGTAAGTGGGCCACCTTCTAAGAAACCGCCAGACCGCTTACCAGCATGGCTGGACCCATTCTGCGTTCCCACCAGCCACGTCCACGAGTCCCGGTTGCTCCACATCTTGCTCCAACCTGGACTCGTGTCCAGGTCTTTCGTTTTCCAATCCAATAGGCGTGATGCCTGAGATTTTAACTTGAACAAATGGATGCCACACGGTTTGCTTCCTTGGGCAACCCTGGAGGTTATCCATCCTCTAAGCCATTCCTCCCCCGGCCTTGCTAACAGAAGCCAGATTTTGGTCAACCTCATCCTAGCAGCCATGTCCTTCAGCGTGAGTTGGACACACCCCCAACTTCGGCCGGTGTGTACATGCTGTTTTTCTCCTCTTAGATACTTAGAGTGCGCCCACTCCCCTGCCACGGTTCCCCCGTAAGATGTTTTGTCAAGTCGAAAGGAAGAGATCAGGATCAAGAGTCACTGCGCCTGGGCTTAGACCGAGGCTCTGCTGCTTACTAGCTAGTGGCCCTGCTTAGCGACCTAGACTCTCAGGGTCCCGGTCCTGCTCTGCAGAAATGGGAGTCCTCGTAGAACCTGCCTCGAGGGTTGCTGTAAGAGACGAATGAATCAAATGCATGGAAGTGCTTAGCCTGGTGCCAGCAGATAAATGTTGTCATTATTGTATTATCAAATGATTTCTCGTTCCCTGCATTTTCCTGAATATATGTAGTACTGAAGAGGTTTATATCCCCAGGCAAGCAGTATATAAAGACAATTAACCAGATTAAAATCGCACACAGATATTCCAAAGCCATTTACGTGTTTCTTAAGCAAATAAACAAATCGAAGAGGGCTTCATGTTCTAAAAAAGAAGTCCCCCCTTCGGAGGGCCATTCTGTTAGGCTCATTGAAGAGATGCCCGACTAGTTTCTCGGAATCCGATGTCTGACTGATGCAGGTCTGCGTAATTGTGCACACAGGGCAGCCACATCCGACTCTGGCATCGGTGGACGGGGCTTGGGTTGCCGTGGTTTCTGCTCTAGACACAAGCCCAGCCTATGCCCAGGCATGGCCACCGGGACCCGTGGCCCATTAGAGAGAGAGATCGCCTCTTGACCATAAAACTAAAGAGGTATCATTTCACTTTGGGACCCTTTACCCTTTACCTCGGCTAGGGGTGGTGAAACATCTGTCTTTTTAAAAAAGATAGCTGAGCCCCCTATTTTATTTCACTTCTAGTGATACATCGCTGTCCCAGACACCATCCAAATAAAGGGGAAACATATCCACGCCGGATAAAGGAGACAGCAAGAGATTCTGACTTCTGCTTATTCAGGGTCTTACCTATCCTCCAGGGACAGTTTCTAGAAGTGTGCAGGTACCTTCTATGGGTACCTAATTCTTCAAGATGTTATAGGAGTGTTTCTCAAAACAAGGATCGCCATCACTACCACAGCCATCTGGACGTGGCCTCAGGAGTCTGAAATTTATGAAGTTCACTAGGTCATTATTGTACGCATTCAAGTTTGAAAAACACTTGCTCTAGAGCGGTTGGCAAATGAAGGCCCATGGGTCAAATCCTGCCGGCTACCTGTTTTTGTCAGTAAAGTTTTATTACAACATAGCTATTTGTGTACTGTCCATGGGTGCCTTCACGCTCAAACAGCAAAGCTGAGGAATTGCAACAGAGTGAATGACCCACAGAACCTAAAATACTCTCTAACTTTACAGAAAGTTTGCCCATCCCTGCTTCACAAACATGCCTTGTGATGTTTGCATTCGTCATAATGTGAGTAGTAGAAAGATATTCTAGGTCTATGATCAGTGTATACTATTTTAAATAATCGTGCCAGTCGGCACATATATTTTGAGGCCAGGCATTATGCTATATATGGAAAACCCAATGATCCCACTGGAGTCCCCATGAGGCTTGTACATGTGACTTATTTTTTTTTTTTAAAGATTTTATTTATTTATTCGACAGAGATAGAGACAGCCAGCGAGAGAGGGAACACAAGCAGGGGGAGTGGGAGAGGAAGAAGCAGGCTCCTAGCAGAGGAGCCTGATGTGGGGCTCGATCCCAGAACGCCGGGATCACGCCCTGAGCCGAAGGCAGACGCTTAACCGCTGTGCCACCCAGGCGCCCCTGTACATGTGACTTATTTTATCAAATCTAAGTCACCATTGATTAAAGACATTATTATTTGATGCACTATTAAGAAAGAAAACAATGCTATCAATTAAATCTGGCACAATATTTCCTTCTGCCTTAGAAATTTTATTTTCGAATTATTTACTTTCGAAAGATCTTTTAGACTTATCTTTATCGCTCTTGGCATACCTGAAAAATTACATACAATATTACTGCTTAGAGGCTACAGTCTCTAGGGTGTTATTCTAGGTTGCTGATCCCCTCTCTGCAAGTTACTTGCAGACACCCTCTTGATCTTATCAGAAAGTATCCACAAAAAGTTTTCAGACCAAGGTCATGCATGTGAAGGCAATGATGACACCTTTCCCACAACGGCCACTTGGTCAATGGTGTTTGTAGGAGGCAATCGACCACAACATTTTAGATTTGTTAAATGGCTTTCAAACATGTTCATCATAGACTTGATAAGCTATAGTTTAATTGCTTGATGAATAAGAAGTCAAGAGATAGAGGCTGGGTCCTAGGGAAGTGGCCTCCCCAAGATGAGCGGAGGCAGGCTGGCCAGAAGGAGCAGGAGAGTGGAGAGCTTGTCAGGGACAGGGAGAACCAAGGATGACCTCTAACTATTCCCCCCGTCCTCAGTCTACTGAGGTACACCTGTAAGTTGTCTGTTTCCACTTGAGATCGTGCTACGCTCCAGGGTACAAGCGTGGCCTCGTTCATCTCCGACCTCTAAGAGACCTAAGAGCACCTGGAAAAGAGCACGTAGCAGCAGCCCTCGTTCCTTTAATGAGCAAGTGAAAGGGGCACAGGGAGAAGGGGCTCCTGCATCCAGGAGCTCTAGGGACAAATCCTCAATGTAACCACATGTGACCAAGGACGTTTGGGAGTCTCAGGAAGATAAACCCCTCCGTAGGAGCTGGACCTGGACTGGAGTCTGCCCCAGGGAGGCATGTGGAGGAATTTCTAAGGAAAGATTAGGCCCCGTGGCATAGCAGGGCTGTGTCTGCTCCTGGACCTTGGGCCCCAACCATTGCAGAACCCTATAGGCTTAGGATGGAAATCTCCTGGTTTTATCTTGTCAGTGTCACTGTCTCAGGGAAGCAGCCTTCCATGTGATTCTATTGAGGGTGTCAATCACGGGCCCTTCTCCCTGGATGACCTCAAGAACTGGTATGGCCAACTTCTCCATTAGGCACAATGGGCTCTGGGCCTAGTGCCCATAATACTTTCAGGAGTCCAGGGGTATGTTTTGATCTCTGTGAAAATTGGAAGAAAAAAAGGGAATATAAACCAGCCAGGATTATATTTGTCTTCATACCAACTCGATAGTTAAATAAAATTTTATATACATATTTATATACATATTTATTTTATATACATATTTATTTTGTATACATATTTATATGTATATAAAATTTTATTTATAAAATATGTATATAACATTTTAATTATATATATTTATGTATATTTGTTTTTATGGAGAAGGGGACCCATGGAGACAAAATTGTGTCAGATCTATGACATGCTCATGAAAGTCATAAAGGAGCCCTGAGACCAGTCATGTGGACACAAGTCACATCCATCAGACACTCTCTCAGGAGTGTGATTCTGGAGAGATGAGTTTTACTGACATCAGGGACAAAACTGTCCACCATATTGGTTATGGAAAAGCACATAAATCGGGAACCCTGGAAGGACGCACAGACTCACAAGGTGGCTCACCTCTGAGCGGTGGAGAGAATGGGACTAGAGCTTGAAGAGTTAAGCTGGCTTTGTTTTATTTATTTAGCCAGACAAAAGATGAGCAAAATCATAATGATGATAAAACAAAAAACTCCACCAGAAGCAAATACAGCAAAATGAATAACTGTTGTTAAATCTGGGTGGGGGGAGATCAATGGTTAATTCTTTACTCTGTTTCTATATAAAAGTTTTTGATTTCTCAAGAAAATAAATGACAGTCCATTCATCTCTGAACCAAAGATCGCAGGAACCACTCTGGTCCCTTTCCTTTTTCTAGCTTAATTTTTCCTTTCAGTCTATGAACTACCTGTATAATTAGGCTCTTTCCCCACTTCCTTCCACTTAATCAAGACACTGTTTCTGTTGCTGGGAGTCAAGGAATCTTAATTCATTCAGGTGCACTGCCAGCTGCTGATGGTGGAGGCGAACAGTTTTCTAGGGTGGGAGGGTCCTTTAACTTGGCTCTTATCCAGTCTGGTGGCCCTTAAAATACCAGTTATGTATGGCATAGGTGGGCCTGGATGAACACTGGCCCAGACTTACTGGTCTATCTCAGCATCATCTCTCGGCTGTGTTCTGGGCAAACAGTTCATAAAAAATGATCCTGTCTGACCAAGGGAATTGGGAGTGAGGAATGGGAAGGTACAAGGGGAAAGAAAAGTCGTACTACATAGTAGTATTATGTTGGGTACTTCTCCAGTATCCCCTGAAAACCCTGAGCATCTTGTGATTTCAGTAATGAAGGGTGACCATATAATTTATCATCCAAACCGGAATACATTTAAGAATGAAAGGGGGTGCTCCTATAATTACATCAGGATGATGGACGTAAATGGGAAAGTGCCAGGTAAATTGAGACATGCAGTCACCGTGGTTAGGAAATTGAGGTTGGTGCCTTGTTTGAGGCCACACGACTAACCAGCTGAGCTATAATCTGGGTCCAGCTGGTTTCGTCCCTGGAAGAGAACATTTCTTGGGACTTCTGAGAATCCTATGAGTTGTGGGCTGCATTGTGTCTTCCCAAAATTCCTATGTTGGGGCCAGCACCTCAGAATATAACCATATTTGGAGGGGAGGGTTAAAAAGTGATTAAGTTAAAACGAAGTCTTTAGTGTGGGTCCAAGTCTAACCCGACTGGTGTCCTTAGAAGAGGAGGAAAGTCGGACACACAGAGATACCAGGGGTGCACACGCAGAGGGAGGACCATGTGAGGACACAGGGAGAAGGCAACCACCTGCAAGCCAGGGAGAGAGGCCTCAAGGGAAATCAAACTTGCTCACACCTTGATCCTGGACTTCCATCCTTCCGAACAGTAAGAAATAAATTTCTGTGGTTTAAGCCACGTTCTCTGCCGTACCGTGTTGTGGCGCACTAGCAAAGTGGTATGCCAGGAGAGTGCTGGAAACAAAGAGAGATGCCGCTGAAGAACTCTAGAATCTCAAGTCTTGGCCCTTCATCCCTGTCTGCACCCCTGCGGAGATCGCAGAAGAGCCCATTTTGCCATAAAGAGTCCTGTGTGCTGGTTTTCTTGGGCAGCAAGGGAAGAGGAGCGTGTGTCCTTCGGTACAGCTGTATCGGGAGCCAGAAACATCCAAAGGGACGGAAGAGTGGTGACAGGCCTAAAGTGCACAGAGAAGGAGGCTGGGTCCGCAGGTGGAAAGAAGTACTAGGGGAGCTGGCTTAGCCTGGAGCAGCGCCCCTCCCGTACCCTCCCCCACCCCAACTCCCTCCCGGCAGACTTAAAAGTCAGGAGGTCTCTGCTCCATCCCCCGCCCCCCACCAGACACCAGGGAGATTCAATTACATTGAGAGACACAATGTCTGCCTCCCCTGGATTAATTTCCGGATCCTGACAAAGCTTGTCCTTATCTCTTTTTTCTTGCTGAGAGTAAGAACCCTATAAAATTGTCTCTACCAGGGACCAAGAAACGAGTCAGAGCAAGGCAAACACAAGGATTGGGGTCTCATGTCTCTCTGGGTTTGAAGCTTACAGGTCTCCTCGTGTCGATTTGGGAAGAGCCCATGCACCGCAATTTGCTATGAGCTCACACATGTCCTCTCTTTGTAAAGGATCCATCCCGTCGGGGCGGTGGGTAGAAGGCTGGTGTGCTGTGGCATGAATGACATAATAGGGCAGGCCCCAGGGTGCCAGGCTGTGTGCCATTCTGCCCTCGTGGAGCTTTACCACAACGATAGTAACAAAGACAAGAGCTGGCATTTACAGAGGGCTTTCCAAGTGCGAACCCCTCATGTACATGGTTTTACTTTACCCTCACATCAGCCCTATGAGATCAGGCTACCTGTCTGCCTCTAAAGTAGATAACACCTGAATCCCCATTTCACAGACTGGCAAACCGTGGTTGAGAGAAATCAAACAACTTGGCCACGGTCTTGTAGCCGCTAAGAAGGAAAACAAAAATCTCTCTGAAGCTAACGCCAACATATTGACAACTCTCTAAAAATCAGAGCGTGAGTTATTCCACGGGGTATAAGCGATGTCCGCATTTTGACCAACATTGTGAGTTTAAAAAAAAGAAAAAAAGAAAACATTTCTGGAGCAAGCATTGTGTGCTGACAGTTTTCAGACATGACCCCATTTAATCACACAGCAAGCCTGTGACGCAGGGACTCGTACCATCGTCACCATTTTACAGATGAGAAAAAGTGCGACTTGCCAAGATTACCCAGCAAAGAAGTACAAGCGTCCAAATTTGCCCCAGGGTACCCTGCGTTCAGAACTCCTGTTCTAAGCTCCACACTCTACTACCCTTCCTGTGCCTGATGTTTTGCAGGTTGAGTGGCGAGCTTCGAGTAGGAGGTTAAGAGCTATATGATGGGGGAGGACCAGCACCATAAGTGGTAACACATACCCTGAGGCATTGCTTCAGGGTCTGAGACACCCCAACTGCAGTTTAAGAAGTGTCTCCCCTACCCAGCTCCAGTCCCCCAAGCAAGCTGGACGGTGTTGGATTGCTCAGATGCTGTACTGTTTAATGTTCTTTCAAAGTGTGTTAGACCCTATAGCCCACGATTACTCCCAGGTGCAAAATTGTATGCACAAACAGTTGCGGCAGCAATTTACCGACTGTGAGCTCAATCAGCCGATTGTGAGCACAATTAGCTGCTCCCTGCTCATTTGGAAGGAGCCGAGGGGGATGATTGCCTCTGCAATTAGCCAGTTGTGGCCAGCTTGGGTTGCTTGTGCAATTTTGCACCCTCAAACATGGAACGTGCAAAAGTGGCACATGTCCAGGAACTTTATCCTTGGGGCTCCAAACATGCAACCTGATGTCCCCCCACGGACCTCTACGTGGCCACGGGGCCCGACGCCGAGATCACTGTGGAGGCTGCAGACTTTCAGGGTTACTACACTAGCTGAAAAACAACCCTGCTCACATTTGGGTAGAGGAGGGAGCGTGAGAGGTGAGAAAGGTAGTTCAAGGTTGGGAAGACCTCAGCATTAATCATCTGGGTCCGAGACAGACCCAGCCGAAACCTTTCAGCTCGGAATGGGGAAACTTCTGCATTCTCTGAATGATGGCGTAGAGGGGTTGGCAGAGACTAGAAACTGGATCGAAGGAGAGAACTGAAACGTCGTTTCCGTCACTGGCACAATCAACAATTTCTCTCTCCCCTCTTCCTGTATCCTGCTTTAAAAAAAGCACAAATCCTCCCCGCAGAGCTGGGCGGATTCTCCGCCACCTGATCCCACCTAGGGAAACCCAGCAATCCGGACACTTTTATCACAACTGACTATAAGATGAGCTGCAGTCTGATTGGATTTGTACTAGTTTCTCTCGAATGTATTAAAAAGAAAAGTTCACTATATTTTAAGTGAGAGTTTCCTGCACTGATAGGCCTTTCTACCCAGGAGTAACGCATTCTGTAGGTTTTGAAGGAAGTCGAAAGGCAAGGTAACTGATTCTTACCTCAGCTGTCCTGTCGGCCTTCTGTAACTGAAGAGCACCTGTTTACTCTTTCTAACTTCTCCGAACCTGTCAGAACACTGCAGCGCTATTCAAGGCCCAAAGGCCCCCCAACTGATGAATAAACACAATGTGGGATAGCCATGCCATAGAATATTACTCAGCCATAAAAAGAAACAAAGAGCTGATACATAGTAAACCCTGAATGCATTATGTGAAGTGAAAGAAGCCAGACAAGAAAGGCTACATCTTGTGTGATTCCGTTTACATGAAGTATTCAGAAGAGGCAAATCCGTGGAGATAGGAAGTAGACTAGTGGTTGCTACCTGGCAGGATGTAGGAATCAGGACTGACTGCTAATGGATTTGGGTATCCTTCCTGCAGCAACGAAAATGTTCTGAAACTAGGCAGTGGAAGTAGGTAGCTGCTTAACCTTTGGGTATACTATATCCATGGAATTATATACTTAAAAGGGTTGAATTTTATGGTTTGTGAATTATATCTCAATTTTCTAAAAAAATGATGAGGAGTAGGGAGATTGGGTGTAGACTGAACCAATGTGAGGGCATCCTTCCATTGGCCTGTGCACAGGCCACTCAGAGAACCCCGGGAAACAGCCTCCGCAGGGAAGGAAGACCTCAAAGGTTATTTCTGACACACCCCACAAGCCATGCATTTACTTATCAAAAATAATTACTGAACACCTTCTATATACCAAACTATTTAGTAAGCTCTGAGAAGAAAGATTCCATGGCTTTTGATCTACTGGTGAAGCCAAGGAGGAAGAGGAGAGTTCAAACAAATAAGTAGGCCACTCCCTGGGTCAATAGTTCCAAATTCCATTCAAAATTTTGAGTCACACAGACATTTTCTTGGACTAGAACGGAAAGCAAGAGTTAACAAGGGAATTTTCCTGAGTCGCTACATTTTAACTAGCACTAAGCCAACACAATCAAGAGTATTGTGTGGTTCTCAATATTTCTTCTATTGAGCATACTCAACTTTTTATTCTTCAACTAGCTACTTGACATGAAGTTAGTTTTAAGCCAAGCAGGCATGCAGACAGACAGGTGGGCCAACCAGGAGGCATGAATGAAGTATCAAGAGAAGCATTCACACCCTAATACTAATAGTCACGGTCTCCCATCTGAGTGGCAGCCCAAGGGGCTTTATACACAAAGAGCAACAGTCTTAGTGGAAAGTAAATATTGTGTTATTAGTAACTGGACAAGTCAACGCCCCCAGTTCTGAGACACACTTTTCGAAAGTGGTATCTATGATCATGTCTGCATTTCTACACTTCTTGTTTACCCTTGGATGTGTTATCTTCCCCATTCCTCCACCAGTCTACATCTGATTGCTTATGCCAGAAACACGTAAGTCCTAATGAATATCTCTCATCCCCAGTGTGCAATTCATGGTTGGGAGCTGTGATCCCATTGCTTCAATTTCTTCAGTTCTTCTCAAACACATCTCCACTTGTGTCACTTACACCCAGGCCACCAGCATCTATCCTGCATGGGCTCAGAGTTAGGAGTAACTGGCCTGCTCCCATCCATACTTGCCCCATAGCTGATCCAAAAGAAAATATGAAATCTGGTCCCATTGGTCCCTTGGTTAAAACTCTCCATTTGCTCCTCCATGTTCTTAGAATAAAGATTAGAATCCTGCTTCAAATATGCATGGGACCAGAATGAAAAAGATATCTCTGAAAAGTCAATACAATTCACTCTTTTCCCCATTCCACCGCCACTGCTCAGACCTGGGTTTTACAATATTATTTGAGTGGGATCACATGGTATATGGGTTGGGGCGGGGGAGGTACATTCTGAAGTTAACATGAAAAATGAGTGTATCAGACACAATGATAGAGGTTTGGCAACGCCTCTTTCAATCCTCTCTCCTGGGCACACAGAAAGACTACATTTCCCAGGCTCCCTTAGTGTCAGATCAGGGCCATGTGACTCAGTCCGGCCAATGGAATATGAGCAGAAGTGACATAAGCCACGGAGTCCTAAATTCAGCTCACACTGGAATCCCCTAGGGAAGTTTAAAACATACTGATGCATGGAGTCTCATCCGCAGAATTCCTGGTGAATCGGACATAGTCTAGGCATTAAATTTTTTTAAAGTTCTCCTGAAGATTCTCAGATACAGCAAAGTTTGAGAAAGGATGAAAGGTACTCCCAGTCCTGGTCCTCGAAAGCACTGTGTCCTCTCATGCCCTTCTGTAATGACCTTGGAGGCCAGCCAATCCACGTGTTAGAAACCACAGCCTGGGAATCTGAGTGGCATGTGAATCTCTAGTGGACTTGTGACCTGAACAAAAGTCCATCCCCATTCATGTTTAAATTAATATCACAGCATTGCCTCTCCTATTCTGATTAATACTGTGCAAATCATATAAAATCTCAATTACCTTCAAAGTGCCTTTAGGAATTATCCTTAGCGGAGTGACCGAAACAGGCTATTTTCCCTCTAGCACTGAAACAGAACACCGTCTCTTCAGAAAAGTAGTAAAGGGAACCGGCAGCTTACTTTTAAAGGGTGGAGTGTATAAAATTGAAATTATAAATACTAAAATTACTGTGAGCTACTCACAGCATAGGAAGCAGGCAGCACTTGTAAAATAATTGGAAGTGGGTATATGACTATTTGTATCCCCTTACTGTTATTTAAAAGCTACGATCTCTAATCCAAAGTAGTTCTTAATCCTTTAAGGGAAAGATTACAATGGACCGCAGTATATGTGCTAGGGAAGGATTCTGAGAGATGCAATGTGCTTTCTTTAAGGTGTTTCTACTGTTAATATCACCCCCCAAATTCCTAATAAGCTATATTCGATCATAGACTATTGCACATCTAATACACATTCCCATTCCGTGATGTCGAAGATCGTTGCAACATTAGTCACAAACGATATCGGCCCGTGTGCCATAGTCTCTCTGTTGTATTATTCTTATCATGGTTAGATGAGTTCGAAGATCATTTCAATCTGTTGGAAGTAAAACAAGTAGCTAATACATACTGAGGAATCCTTCGCCATGTGCCAGGCCATCTTTAAGTGCTTCCCACTCTGCACTGAATCTAATGCTTACCACAATCCTATAAATCCTATTTTTATACCCATTTCACAGATAAAGAAGTGCCCGCAGAGGATCCAAATTCAATCTTGATGAGATTTTTGAAGTTGTTACACTGCATCTGAAATATACCACGAGTTGATTCCACTACTAACATATTTTAAGGCAGGTGTCAATAAAACTCCATTGTCCTAATGTCCAGGAGCTGGGAAGGGATTTCAAAAGAGTTTACACCCCTGTCATTGCAGAAGATAGAAGCTGGCCAACAGAACTCAACTCCTCACCTGCGGGTGGAGAAAAAAAATGAATCAGTTGCATCCAAAATGTCTCAGCAAAACGTAGGGACAGAGGGTGGGGCATGATTGAATCTTCAGGTCTCCTTTGTTATAAACTCTTGCTCCCCATAGTCCATTCTACAAATATCAGCCAAAATAATATTTTTAAATGCAACTAGATCATGCTTGCTTCAAATTAAAAGTCCCCATCTCTCAGTAAAATGCAAAGTTATCCTGTGGTTTACAGGAGCCTATAGGATCGGACACCTGCTTTTCCAATCTCCTATCGTCCTGTCTTACTTACACCATAGACTCCACTCCATCATGTGGTCCCCATTCCGCCTCTTCAGTGGTCCAAGGTGGTTCCTGCCTCAAGGTCTTTGCTCTTGCTGTCCCTTCTGCCAGGAGCTTTCTTCCCCACCTTGTCACAGGCTCACTACTTCTCTCCACACAGGGCTCCACTCAAAAGAACCCACTCAGAAATCCTCTTCCTGACTGTGTCATCTTAACTTTCTTTACGGACACATGCACTCCCTCTCTCCCCCCCCCACTCAAGTACTCACATCCACATATTTATATTCTCAATAACACTTGTCACCGTCTCCAGTTACCTTATTTACCCATGTATTCACTCATCTGCTGGGAATTGTCCTGTTTACAGATGTATCTTCAGTAAATATGTACATGGTACACAATATGAGCTTAATAAATATTGGGGGAACAAATAAATGGCATTCTGAAATATATCACAGTTTCAGAGATCTGACGGAAAAGCTCATAATGGGAGATAGTAAATATCACTGTGAACTGTAACAAAATTCCTAAATATAAGCCATAAAATTAAAACTGGGATGGGGGGTAGGGAGAAGAGGGAAGGTGATGTGGGAAATATCGGCAGGAGACCCAGCAAGGAGAAGTGAGCAGGTCCTGCGTCGATGGGCGTCTGGGCTCTTTCCATAGCTTGGCTACTGTGGACACTGCCGCTACAACACTGGGGAGCAGGTGCCCCCTCAGATCACAGCATTTGTGCCCTTTGGGCAAATAGTAGTGCAGTTGCTGAGTGGTAGGGTAGCTCTATTTTTAACTTCCTGAGGAACCTCCAGACTGTTTTCCAGAGTGGCTGCGCCAGCTTGCATTCCCACCAACAGCGTGAGAGGGTTCCCCTTTCTCCACAGTCTCGCCAACACCTGTTGTTTCCTAACTTGTTAATTTTAGCCATTCTGACTGGTGTGAGGTGGTATCTCATTGTGTGGGCTTTTTTTTTTTTTAAGATTTTATTTATTTGAGAGAAAGAATGAGAGAGAGAGAGAGGGAGACAGCATGAGAGGGAGGAGGGTCGGAGGAAGAAGCAGACTGCCTCCTGAGCAGGGAGCCCAATGTGGGACTCGATCCTGGGACTCCAGGATCATAACCTGAGCCACAGGCAGTCACTTAACCAACTGAGCCACCCAGGTGCCCTCATTGTGGTTTTGATTTGTATTTCCCTGATGACGAGTGATATTGAGCATTTTTTCATGTGTCTGTTGGCCATTTGTATGTCCTCTTTGGCGAAATGTCTGTCCATGTGTTCTGCCCATTTCTTGACTGGATTATTTATTATTGGGTATCAGGTGTGATAAATTCTTTATAGAGCTTGGATACTTGCCCTTTATCTGTTAAGACATTTGCAAATATCTTCTCCCATTCTGCCGGTTGTCTTTTAGTTTTGTCAACTCTTTCCTTTGCTGTGCAAAAGCTTTTTATCCTGATGAGGTCCCAATAGTTCATTTTTGCTTTTGTTTCCCTTGCCTTTGGAGATGTGTCTAGCAAGAAGTGGCTGCGGCCGAGGTCAAAGAGGTTGCTACCTGTATTTGATGGATTCCTATCTCACATTTAGGTCTTTCATCCATTTTGAATTTATCTTTGTGTATGGTGTAAGAAAATGGTCCAGTTTCATTCTTCTACATGTGGCTGTCCAATTTTCCCAACACCATTTGTTAGAGAGACTGTTTTTTTTCCATTGGATATTCTCTCCTGCTTTGTCAAAGGTTCGTTGACATAGAATTAAGGGTCCATTTCTGGGTTCTCTATTCTGTTCCATTGATCCATGTGTCTGTTTGTGTGCCAGTACCATACCGGCTTGATGATTACAGTTTTGCAATAGAGCTTGAAATCCGGAAGTGTGATGCCACCAGCTTTGGCTTCCTTTTTCAACATTCCTCTGGTGATTCAGGGTCTTTTCTGGTTCCATACAAATTTTAGGATTGTTTGTTCCAGCTCTGTGAAAAAATGTCAATGGTATTTTGATAGAGATTGCACTGAATGTGTAGTTTGCTGTAGGTAGCATAGACATTTTAACAATATTTGTTCTTCCAATCCATGAGCATGAAATGTTTCTCCATCTCTTTGCGTCTTCCTCAGTTTCTTTCATAAGTGTTCTGTAGTTTTCAGAGTACAGATCCTTTATCTCGTTGGTTAGGTTTATTCCTAGATATCTTATGGGTTTTGGTGCAATTGTAAATGGGATTGATTCCTTAATTTCTCTTTCTTCTGTCTTCTTGTTAGTGTGTAGAAATGCAACTGATTTCTCTGCATTGATTTTATATCCTGCCACCTTGCTGATTTCTTGTACGGGATCTATTTTCCACTCGAGTCTTTTGGATTTTCTACATAAAGTATCATGTCATCTCTGAAGAGTGAGACTTTGACTTCTTCTTTGCCAGTTTGGATGCCTTTTATTTCTTTTTGTTGTCTGACTGCTGAGGCCAGGACTGCCAGTACTACGTTGAACAGCAGTGGTAAGAGTGGACATCCCTGTTGTGTTCCTGACCTTAGGAGAAAAGCTCTCAGTTTTTCCCCATTGAGAAGGATATTTGCTGTGGGCTTTTCATAGATGGCTTTTATGATATTGAGGTATGTTCCCTTTATCCCTACACCATGGAGAGTTTTAATCAAGAAAGGATGCTGTATTTTGTCAAATGCTTTTTCTGCATCAATTGAGAGGATCATATGGTTGTTGTCCTTTCTTTTATTAATGTGATGTATCATGTTGATTGATTTCTGGATGTTGAACCACCCTTGCAACCCAAGAATAAATCCCACCTGGTCTTGCTGAATAATCTTTTTAATGTACTGTTGGATCCTATTGGCTAGTATCTTAGTGAGAATTTTGGCATCCATGTTCATCAGGGATATTGGTCTATAATTCTTCTTTCTGGTGGGGTCTTTGTCTGGTTTAAGGCTCAAGGTAATGCTGGCCTCATAGAATGAGTTTGGAAGTTTTCCTTCCATTCCCTTCCATTTCCATTCCATTAATTTTTTACATGTTCGGTAGAATTCCCCTGGGAGGCCCTCTGGCTCTGGACTCTTGTTTGTTAGGAGTTAGTTGATCACAGCTTCATTTTCCTTGCTGGTTATGGGTCTGTTCAGATTTTCTATTTCTTCCTGTTTCAGTTTTGGTAGTTATACGTTTCTAGGAATGCATCCATTTCTTCCAGATTGTCTAATCTGTTGGCATATAATTGCTCATAATATGTTCTTATAATTGTTTTTATTTCTTCGGTTGTGGATGTGGTACATATACACAATGGAATACTACTCAGCTATCAAAAGGGATGAAATCTTACCATTTGCAACCATGTGGATGGAACTGGAGGGTATTATGCTAAGTGAAATAAGTCAATCAGAAAAAGATAATTATTGTATGGTTTCACTCATGTGGAATTTAAGAAACAAAACATGGGGGCGCCTGGGTGGCACAGCGGTTAAGCGTCTGCCTTCGGCTCAGGGCGTGATCCCGGCGTTATAGGATCGAGCCCCACATCAGGCTCCTCCGCTATGAGCCTGCTTCTTCCTCTCCCACTCCCCCTGCTTGTGTTCCCTCTCTCGCTGGCTGTCTCTATCTCTGTCAAATAAATAAATAAAATCTTTAAAAAAAAAAAAAAAGAAACAAAACATGATCAAAGGGGAAGGGAGGGAAAACTAAAATAAGACAAAATCAGAGAGGGAGACAAACCATAAGAGACTCTTAACTGTAGGAAACTGAGGTTGCTGGAGGGGAGGTGGGTGGGAGGATGGGGTAACTGGGTGATGGGCATGAAGGAGGTCACATAATGTAATGAGCACTGGGTGTTATACACAACAGGTGAATAACTGAATTCTACATCTGAAACTAATGTTACAGTATATGTTAACTAATTGAATTTAAATAAGTTTAAATAAATGAAAAATGAAAAGTGAGCAGGGTCAGACTGCGTATTCTTCCCTTTGAAGATCTCTTTGCCTCCAGGGGTGGGTCAAAGTCAAGAATGGTGAACTTGGAGAAAGAAGTCTGTTATTTTAATCTGAAGAAGCAGAAATGGAAGGTCATATAATTTGATCCCAAAAAAGTGATACGGAAGAGGAAATCAGATTTAAACATATGTTTTATGTTTTGAGATATAGTTTGGTCACCAACAAGATTGAACTGATTCTACTTATTTGGCAAGAGTAGAGAGCTGGGGGAGTGGTAGAAATAAACAAATAAAGACCCCCTCCAGTGGAGAGCTGCATGCCTTTGCTCCTCCCCGCCATGTCTTCCCAGCTGGTCTTCTCCAGCTTAGTTTAGAGCCCTCAGAGCTGAGTCTAGGTTGATATCGGAGCCTAGGGATTACAAGCCCGGAGCTGGGCAGCTGCCTGAGGTGGCTTTGCTGCTAGAAGCCCCATCTCTGAAATAGCTTCTTTTAAATAATGCTTGAATAGCTTCTTTTTCAGACATGATTTCTCTTTTAATCACTTTCAGATTCCACAAGGGAACCTTAAAAAGAGACATCTTTAGTCTGACTTTGAAGTATGCTGTTTGTTTTGGGCCCACTGCAAATTAGCAGACATGTTAATTGTGGATGTTAGTTATTGAGATTGTGTTTGGTGGTCTGTATGGTTGCCTGGCAGAGTGAGAACAAGTGCTCTGTGCATAGAACTGGTCCTTACACCAATCTGAGTAGTGGGGACCCCAGCAGCAGTGTGGGTGCTGTTCCTGCCTCCAGCTTAGTTTCAACCATACTTTGTCCCGGAAAACCCAAAACACATTTGGCCCTGAGCACTGTTTCCCTTGATTTTTAATCTTGCGAGCAATTTAAAGGAAATTTAATCCATATGTTTCTGATTCATTTAAATCACAAAAACATTGGGTTTTGAGAGTTATTTGATGTCCAAATGCCTTTTGAGACTTTTTAATAAACTTTCCAAGTCCTATTGCCTTAAAAACACACACTCACGTTTTGCCAAGGGTGAATGGATTCAGGCTCCAAAGGATTTGGATTGAATTTGAAATTCCAAACTCATAAATTATGACCATGTTAAGATAAAGCCTGTGTCTACACAATACCCAACCAGCCCAATGGAAAGCCAAAATACTGGGTCGTCATCCAGATGTTGCATAATTTCTAATGCGTGGCAAGGCACCAACAAAACACCCGGATGGTTTACTCTTTTTCCCCCTTTATTCAGACATTTGCTGTTAGAGAGTTAAAGATGTGGGCAGCAGCTGTCGATCCTGGCGCACTGTGAGGAGTTTATTTTAAAAGAGTCTCATGTCCATGTGTGGATCACAACATTCATGGGATGGGGGAGGACTAAGGAAAGTACCTGCCCTTCTTTTTAAAAACAAGTTGTGGGGCGCCTGGGTGCCTCAGTCGTTAAGCGTCTGCCTTCGGCTCAGGGCGTGATCCCAGGGTCCTGGGATCGAGCCCCACATCGGGCTTCCTGCTCCGCTGGGAGCCTGCTTCTTCCTCTCCCACCCCCCTGCTTGTGTTCCCTCTCTCGCTGGCTGTCTCTCTGTATGTCAAATGGATAAATAAAATCTTTAAAAAAAAAAAAAAAGTAAGTTGTGTTGAGTCGCAAGGTTTGAAGGACTGAGAAGAAGAGCCACTGTTCAAACGCATTGGAACATTCCTCAAGGAGGGTCAGGAAAGTAGATGCGTGGCTTAAAGATGTGTTTGCTACAGGAGCACCTGGGCTGTGCAGTTGGTTAAGCTTTCATCTCAGAGTCCTGATCCCAAGGTCATGAGATCGAGCCCTGCCTTGGGCTCCATGCTCAGCGTGGAGTTGGTTTGAGGTTCTCTCTTTTAAAAAAATACATTTGCTACATTTTCTAAGTGGAAAGAATATGTGGTAAGGCAAAACCAGAAAGAATAAAGATCTTTATGATCCTTCCTCCCAGTGGGGAGTGCCAGGGATGAAATGAAAGGCAACTGCAGGTAACTCATAAGATGAGAGAATAATGAGAAATTAACCACAACTAACTTCCAGAGGCATTTAATAGGACATTTAATAAGATAAGGAGGCTAATAACAATCAAAATAATATTAACAATTTCTAACTTTTATAGAGATTTTTCATGGTCTATATATGATTCAATTATCATAACAAGTGAAAGAAGAAGAGGAAGAAAAAGAAGGAGGAAGAGAGGAAGAAGAAGAGGAAGAAGAAGAAGAAGAGGAAGAAGAAGAAGAAGAAGAAGAAGGAGAAGAAGGAGGAGAAAAGAAGGCCTAAGTCACATGACAACCCGGAGGACGCATCCTGTCCTAAGGGTTGTCAGACGTTTACATGTAATCCTTCCAACAATTTAAGAGGCAGGTGGTGTTCTTTCCCTAAGGAAGACCATCTACTTAGTGGTCACTGAGAAGAGCCAATAAGCTATGCTAGCAGCCAGTGCGGATAGAGCTGGGCCCCCGCCCCGGGATGATTTATGCATCCAGTGGGTATTTGGTCCTGTCTGGAGACACTTTGATGGTCACAGCTGGAGTGTATCATTGCCGGGGTGCAGTGTTACTGGCATCTAGGGAGTAATGGCAAGAGATGCTACCCAACATTCCACAACGCTCGAGATCAATCCCCACACCAAATAATCAGCCAGCCTCAAATATCAGGGCTGGGTGTGTGGAGCCCTGAGGTAGACAGAGGGCTGTGACAGCTTCTGACGTTCAAGTCCCAGGCCCTTTGTTACTGACCTCGAGATCGGAGTTGCAGAACTTTCCAACACCTGAGGCCCTGTATATCACAGGAAACAAAGCTGTATTTGAGCAGTGGTTTCGCACTTGAACACTCATCAGAGTCGCTTGGAACGATTGTTCAAACACACATTGCTGGGCCTCACTCCCAGAGTTGCGGATTCAGGTGGTCCAGGGTGAAGCCTGATAACTTGCCTTTCTTTTTTTTTTTTGAAGACTTTATTTATTTATTTATTTATTTATTTATTTATTTATTTAGAGCATGCATCAGCAGGGAGTGGGGGCAGAGGAGAAGCAGGGACAGAATCTCAAGCAGACCCCCCCACCTGACGCTGAGCAGGGAGTCTAGCTCAGGGCTTGACCTCATGATCCTGAGATCATGACCTGAGCCAAAATCAAGAGTCAGACGCTTAACCGACTGAGCCACCCAGGCGCCCCTGAACTTGCCTTTCTAAGCCCAGCCCGGGTGCCGCTGATGCAGCTTGTCCACAACCGCACTTTCAGAATCACTGCCTCTGAACATGGACGCACGAGGACCTCCTGATAGTGAACCCCAGAATCAGGAAGAACAGGGGGTGCTACGCTTGTAAAACCGAGAGTACGTAGAAGCATAGAAGAACACATATCCTTTGCAGGCAGCACCCCCCGCCAAAGGGAGAAGAAATTAGCTGAGCTGTGCACGACCAAGGATTGCTCCCAGTTTCACTGTAGAAAGGGCTGTTGGCCTCGAACGGCGAGAAGAGGAGCTCATGGACAGGTAGGGAGGCAGGCCAGGCCGCTCTGATCCGCCGCACGCAATGAACCTTCAGTACCAGAGAACTGTCCCCAGACAAGTCAGGCCCCTCTTTAGCAATCAAAAATGCCCTTCCTGGCCACGTAACCCAAGTAGATCCTCTCACTGCCCCCAAACCGATCTCGAGCAACTCACCAGCTCTCTTTCCTTCAGAACATTTACTGCTACTGGAAAAAAATAGACTGGAGGCTATTTCCCTGTCTTTCCCCTGATAAGGAGGCTAATAACAATCAAACAATCAAATATAGATTTGAGGATGTTGAGGACACATCAGCAGGGTGTGGTGCCAGATTGGAAGTTGAGATAGAGCAAAATGGAAAATCCGTTCTAGCTCACGGGGTTAGAGAGCTAGAATATAAAACTAGAATATAAAACTCATAAAGGTTGGGAGTTCAGATTTCCTAGTCATTGTGGTATCCCCAGCACCTAGAAGAATGCCTGGCGCATGGTAGGCATTCTAGAAATATCTATTGAGTGAATGAATGAAGCCCAGCAAAAATTGAGGCAAAACCTATGCGTGTCCCTGGACTACTCTTTTTCCACAATGAAGTTCTTCCGTTTCCGTGCCTCCCCGCTCCCTCCCTCTCTCTCTCTCTCTCCCTCTCTCTCTCCCTCTCCTGCCCTCCTCAGTGTCTTCACCTCATTGTTCACTTCATCCCTCCTCTCCCCCAACATCCTCACAGGTGAAGAGGGATGTGCTCCTCTGAGTGGTCAGAAAACTATAAACCCTCCATTTCTAGGATAGGTTAACAGGCCCAGGGCACCTCCTTGGACATTTCTTTGAAACTCAGTTTACCCATTTCGAGGAAACATAATTAAATCACCCTGGAAAGAAAGCGAGCCTGGGCACAAAGCTGGGGCGCCCAGAAGTGACAGCAATCATATCAACAACAACAACAGCAGTTACTGGTGGTTATGGAGTCCTTACCTCTCATCTGGTCCCTACAACAACTCGTTGGGTTAAATATAATTATTTTACTCATTATTTAAAGGGGAAAATTGAAGCTCAGAGAGGCTTTGGAATCCTCCCAAGGATAAGTCACTGGTACGTGGAAAAATTAGGTTTTGAATTCTGGCATCTCATTCTAAGGTGTTCTCAGCCAAAACAGGAGATCAATAAATAGTTGCTGATTGATTGATTGATTGATTGATTGATTCAAGCAGATTTCCAGGTTGAGGGTTGTCGCCATCTGTCCTCATCTGTCGTTAGGTTGTCATGTGAAATGAAGATTATTTATCTTTCTGGAGCCAGTCCTTGTCACTGATCTTTCAATAAAACTCTTGTCTAACCTGTCATATTAATGTTATTTTTGCCACAAAAAGTTTACTGAGTAACAAAGAAGTACTTCATTCTAATTACAAGACCCCCCAAAAAAAAAAAACCAGACTGTCTCCATGGGATACTAAGCATTCCACAGCTTTCTGTCGGCCAAATAAAATTTCCAGTGGAAGAAAAAGACAACTAAAATCAGGCATATCCATATCTTCATCCATGTAGCTTCCCAAAGAACCAGGAAGCAACAAGATGATTTGAGTGACAAGGTTAACTTTGCAGCTTATTATTTGATCTAAATTCTCCAGCAGCTCTGTAACCCCGTGAGCTTGGCCACTGGATTATGGCGCAGAGACAGCTAAGGTGGGCCTTCAGTTAACAGCAGTAACAAAGTCCACTGCAGAATGGCTTTGGAGATGCCAATCTTCTCTTTGTTGTATACTCAGCCTGACACGATTTGAATGAAGAAGATACTCTTCTTGAAAACATAAAGACTCCTGGAAGGATCAGCGACCTAACCCCGCCTTGCCCCATCCACTCCCGGGTTATCTCTCTCCATACATGTTTCCTGTCCCCATGACTTGTCCCCCTCCACTCACTGGTTCTCATTGGTGTTGCCCACTCCACTTGTGTCCTTCCTTTCTTTCCTAAAGTCTTTCTTACACCATTTTCCGCCTAGCCTCACCAACTAAGAAGATCTTGTCAGCTACAGTTTCTTTAACTTGTTGTATAAACATTACTCAGTTGCTTGAATATTCTTAAATGTTATGCTTTCCCGATTCTGTTTTGTTTTCCCACCACCGTTCTACCAGCTGCTGCCTGGATGACCTCATCCACTCTTATTGTTTTCACGTTCAGTGAGTTGCCGAGAATCCCAGGTCCCTATCTGCAGCACAGATCTCTGCGGTGAGCTGCAGACGCCCAGTGCACGCCAGCTGGTGTCCCAAATGGACCACAAATGTACCGTGGCATCACATTCTGCCCAAGCTTTCTATTGTGCTGTTCCTCCCTGCTGTTCTCCGGATCAGCTGAAGGAACCAATATTTCTCTAGTCCTTTGGGCCAAAATCTGAAGATCCCACTGATTTTCCATTTCGCTCTATCTCAACTTCCAATCTGGCACCACACCCTGCTGATGTGTCCTCAACATCCTCAAACTTCCTCCTTTTCTCCATCGCCATCTTTATCACCATTATTTTAGAGGAGACCACCACCGTCTCTCCCCTGGACCAGAATAGTTGCTTCCTAACTGATCTTCCGGACTTTGGTCCCGTCCTGCCCCCTCAAACCCATCCTCAGAATGATCACCAGGCATTTTACATAAAATAAGTCTTACCTTGATATTTGTTTGAAATCCTCCAACTGCTTATTTTTTGCCAAACCAATCCCAAGCTTCTTTCCATGGTGTACAACACTCCATGGTCACACGTCCTCAGACTCTACATCTCTCGCTTATGGTCGCCCCAGTCTCCATGCTCCAGCACCACTGAACGTCCCAGAGTTCTCTGGAGGCTCCACAAGGTACATCACTCAGCATCTTGTTTATGTTCGTTTCTTTACCAGG